>NW_020523526.1:170000-432500 GCF_003368295.1 Carassius auratus
AACAGAAATATAAAGGTTTCCCCAGGAATGGCTTTAAACAAAGCAGTCCTGCATTCATAAACACTAATTTATCAGGCAAGATGAAAGGAAAATGCCATCGAAGCTTTCGGTACCCTTGAAACATTCATATAAAAACACCCGCACCGCATTTTGACTTAAAACGTGCAGCTCATTTGCATTCAGTAGGGCGGAGCAACTGGTGCGATCATGCCGGCCTTGTGCTTGAGGGGGCACCGAGGAAAGGACCTAAGGCCCCCTTTTGAAGTCACATTAAGCCATATCACGATTCTTGTTCTTCCAACCCCAAATTTAAGACCTCTTGAAATTATAATAAAGACTTTTCTTGTACCATTTAAGTCATTTAAGCCTTTTTATGAGTTTAAATTTGATAGAACTAAATTTTAATTACCTGTGGAAATGCTCTGATTTAACCCACCAAAGTGGCTAGTGGGAGTGACAGCACCCCACTGTTGTTAATGTCAAGCCCTGAATGTATTAAATTAGATTGAAATGTACTAAAAATAGAAAACAGAAGCATTTCTTATACTAATGGTCACTGACTTTTGGATCTCTCTGTATTTGGAGGAATTTGATTAATCACTATAAAGGTGGATTTGGGGGTGTAGAGGTAACAGGCTGAGACATCTCTGCTGAATAAGACTTTCCACACTCATAAACTCGCCCGTCAGCAGCCAGATCACTGAAGTACAGCCAAGTACTGTGTGACAAGGCAAGCAGATGGTATTGACTGACTATTCCTCAATGATCATATTAGTTTACTGTCACTTTCACAATATATTAGATCCCCAGTCCTTCCATAACCTCTATGAAAGGTTGTCTGATAAGTGGACAAACAGCATCTGACTATGAAGGATTACTTTAAAAAAAATATTGTGCACACATCTGGCATGATAAAATTTGCTGCTGCCATATAAGCCAGATATGGAGGAGATACCCCCTGACTATGTAAGCGCTTTGAGTGCCTAGAAAAGCGCTACATAAATGTAAGGAATTATTATTATTATTATTATATGTATTTAAATTTCAATATAATTTCTCAGTAGTAGAAGGACTACAGGTAATTATTTTAATCTAATTCATGCTCAAGTTAAAGGAACACTCCACTCCAAAAAAAAAGGCTCATTTTCAAACTCCACTAGAGTTAAACAGTTGAGCTTTACCATTTTCGAATCCATTCAGCTGATCTCCGGGTCTGGCGATAGCACTTTTAGCTTAGCTTAGCATAGATCACAGAATCTGATTAGACCGGTAGCATCTCGCTCAAAAATGAACAATAGTCCCTGGGCTGGACTCCGCTTCGTTCAGTGAAAGCCAATCCAGAGATCCACAAAGTTGATGTATTTCCTCAGCGTCCAGCACCGATCAGCTATGGGCATGACGAAGCGGAAATCATCCTCTTTTGGAAGGCCAAACAAAGTAGTTTTGCTTTCACAATGAAACACAAAGCATCTCCACAACATGGCGGCGACAGCAACAACAATACTACAGTGAGAATAAAAGTTACGCCTTCTTCCTTTGTGTGAACATTTAGGCGGTGTTGTGCAATTCTTCGACGTAGAAATGTGGCGGCGAGTTTAAACGAGGCATTTTAAGGGGCGTGGACAAGTCTTAATATTTATAAAGAATATCTCTTTGGATTTGAACCTTTAGTCTTTGCAATTTTACAGATCTTCTTTATGCACCAATAGGTTGTAACACTCCAAAGAGAAAGGAAAAACTGAAAATTGCATCATATGACCCCTTTTTTGGCGTGTTGCATGGGCTGGGTGCTTACACATATTTGGCACTTAGTTCCTGGGATCCCTGCAGTAAGTGAGCATTACTTTTCCCTATGCTCTGTTCCCTGTTCCTATGGTGCAGGCAGCAGTATGCATGCATGACTCCACTGGGATAATTAGCCTTTGATGCTGTGGGCTCCGCGGGGACAGATGTGTTCTATCACTCTCTGTGATTGCAAGCACCTCTAAGAGTACACAAACCTACATTTACAAACACTGACAGATTTGAATATGATCATGAAGAAAAATAATACTTCTTCTGACATATTTGAATGTTCAATGGTGCAGAAATTGTAACTGCATTTCCATTAACACATAGCCTACACCTGCACTGTACTATAGCGCATACAATACACTGTACCATATTATCCTGTCAAGCAGCATATTTTTTTAATAATCAATTAAAACAGAGTTGGAATGTTTAACAGTTTTTAAAACACTCTACTGACCCGAATATGGGAGTTGGCATTTTCTCAGATTTAAGGTTTGCTAGCATTGGGGTTTCTCTCACAAGTCAGCAGGGAGCTGGAGTTGAGGGATTACAGTATTAAAAGGAAGGGGAAGTCTCTGTCATTCTGCTTCTGCTTCTTCAGGCTTTCAGTCTGTGTGTTCCTTGGTGACACACAAAGCTTGATTTCTGCTAATAAAGGAAAATATTCAAAATAACTGAAACATAAAGTACTCAATATTTAATTACTAATATAAGAGACATAATATAAGAGATATAAGAGGAGGGGACACTACAGCACACACCAATTAGCCTGAATCAACATAGAACACTGGAAGATATGCAAATATACAAATATTTGAGTATTGTGAGAGTAGAGAGATGATAATGTCATTCGCAGTTCTTCATGGGAATGGGCAGAGCTAAAGATCTATTTTTCAAAGCCTTGCTCGCTGTGACTCTCTGATTGGTGCAATTTTCTGTATGTGTGCACATGTTATAAGAGAAGAGATGTAGTTGCACGCGGTGGGGGGGGGGGGTATTTTGAATAAAGATTAGAAGTGCACACATGAATTAAAAAATAATAATAATCAACATTCCATGAATAAATGTAGTTATTCCATAATTTACATTATTATCATCAGTCACAATATGCATTATGTTAGCAGAACAGATGGTTTAATAGATTGCATATAGTGATTCTGGTCCATCTATATTTCTGTGAAAGCATCTTTGGATCTAAGCATCTCCAGTGGCTTTCCCAGCAGGTGCGCGAGTACTGAACCATGAAACGGTGATGCTGGAACTACTGCGCCACCCGCATGAGCGCAAAAGGATTGCAAGCACTCAGCGCTTTTAAAACCCCCTGTAAAGCACTGGGGGAGTTGCAGTGCGAATTTGACTCTGACTGAGTAAAAGTTCGCCCGGGATTTCCTTGTGGACAATAGGACAGATACACAAAAGCATGGCAAACAAAGGACAGCAGCCTCCCTACCTTCACTTGGCAGAGCTGACCGCATCCCAGTTCCTGGACATCTGGAAACATTTTGATGCAGACGGTGAGTAGAGGCGCGTCGTTTATTGCACGGATTATGATTCTAAGAAAGAATTTAAGTCATAATTGAAATGCTATCATTAAAATAGCAGAAAAAAAGTTTGACGCTAACAATTTCCAAAGATAACACTTTTGGGGCTAATGAACTAAAGATTTTGTTAGAAATTTATGAGAGAAATAAAACAAAATAGGGGGAAAAAAGTTGATAAACTACATTCTAGCATTTATGATCTACTGCTTTTGTAATGATGCAGTAATAATAGGCTACATTAATTTGTAAAATATTATAGCCTATACAAAAAAAAAAAAAAAAAAAAATTAAGTCCCTTTATATGAAGTTATTTTATGAATCATGCTGTCACGTCATTTCATTCAGCATTTTTAGAACCCTTCTCGGCACAAATCATGAGCAGACTTTGATCAGCAATACTTTGATTGATTCAATTATTAGTGAAGTATCTGTAAGTAACTACAGGGGGGCTCCATATAGAGTCCCATTGGTGAAATTACTTTTACAAGGGTACTATTTCGAAAAAAATAAAATAAAAATCAGACCGAGGCTGTATATCGAAATGTAGTGAACTGCTCACGTCGACATCATTTTTGTGCATCATGCGCGCGTTGACTGTGATCGAGAAAGAAAAAGTTGTTTCTCTTACACTGTCCCATGTGTTTTTACTCTTTGTTGGGAAGATGGTGTGTATTCAAGGTCTTCATCACTCAGGACATCTACTGAAGATCACTTACAGGAAGCTCATCGGATATTATTCCTGGAGAGTTTGCAGTTGTCTTGCATCCTGCAATATCTAAAGCTGAAAATATCTCATTGACTAATTATTTATGTATTAGGAACATAATCGTATCCGTAGGGCAGATGTTATCCTTAGCAACTTGGTGCCGGTTTCTTTGCTGTTCGTTTCCCGCCGAATGCTTATTACTGAAATACAGACCAACGAAATTGACAAATATCAATACTAACGTAAAATAGCGTTACCTATCATCTCAACTATAAATTTATAGCAAAGGGAAAAATAAAACAACCTCCAGAGGAAACAACAAAACAAACGTGTTGGCCTGGGTACCAAAGTATCAATTTATTTTATTTAAAATATAATTAGACTCTATATGCAGTTAACAGCAAAAGGTTCTAAGTTTAGAAGTGCGCTAGACGCTCGAAAAAAGAAGTTGCGTTCGCCTCAGGAGGTAACCATAGCAACAGCGACTTTTTCTTTTGGTAAATTTATAAAACAAACCTTACAGTCAACCTTTATGAGTTTATTGGGTACTTTTATCACAAGTAGCCCTATATCACGAAAACTTTAGTTTAAGATAATTTACGTTTGTGCTGGGAATGAAAATCAAATCAATTTTTAGAAACGAACCTTAAAAGCCAGAAAGCGTGAAAACCATCGACAAAAAATACCACTAAAAAAAAATCGAAGGTGCGCAGTCTGACAATTAAGTTTATGAGGGATAGATGTTAAAAAGTTTTAAAAAGTAACCAGTTAATCTGACTGCCACAAGATTGGTTTTAAGGGGGAGATCTACAAGGTCTACAAGATATTGAGAAGCATCTGGAATTATTTTCTATTAAAGATGCATTACCACTCATGTGGCTAAATTCGTTTATGTTTAATTATCATAAGTTTGTTTTTATTAAGTTAAGTTCCTAGCTACTGCAACAGAATGGAACTTAAGATTCAGTGAGTGACACGTTTTGTTGTGTCATAGTCCAAAATGGCCTCTCCAGCACTTCAGTTCTATTTCCAAGATGGCTGACCATCCCATAAGAATGTAGATGTGCTAGAAGAATGGTGATAAAAGCATAAGTAAATAAAGTCAATAAAGAACATTTAGGCATAGCATTCAATATGGTACAAATGAAAAACTAATGGTAAATCTATAACTAAAGCATTGGCCATTTTGTATACAAGCTCATCCGGAAACTGTCCACAATGACATTTCCAAAGACATGTTCCAAAAATTAATTGTAAGAAGAATGAATGGTAATATTAGCTCTCAAAATGTCAGCGCAATCATTTCGAAAACCAGATGGCAACATAGTCATTTCCAGCATACTCAGCAGGATTCATGTCTGTGTGAACCATAATTATTATGTATTGCACTCAACAAATTAGTAGTTTATTTATTCTGTATAGATCTCTGGCAACAATGTATATGTAGTGTTCATTCTCTCAATCTAGTAAGACTGCCTGCCTTCCTGCAAACAGCTCATAGTATTTTCTCAGCCATGCAGTGAAGGTGTTCACATTCATTATGAATAACAGAAAGAGAGATTAACCACAAATCACGTGTCCAGATGTCTACAAATGCCACTCTAATCCACCGGCAAATTAATCAACAATCATAGTACATAAGACTAAGACTTTTCAAACATGATGCCTTTGGAAGAAACACAGATAATAGGATAATTCTAATGAACTTATTGTAGCTCTCACTTCACATAAGTTACAATCACTGTTGTGATGTATTAGGCCATGCACACGAAATCCCATTTCAAACATGCATACACAAACGCATATTTCCTTTGCATGAAGGGCCAATTCCCTGGCATGGGAAATTACCCCCAGATGGTAATATTACATTTATTTGTGGAGGCGATTAAAAATTTCAGCAGTAGCATCAAGAAGACTCTCCTTTTCGTCTTTTCAAATAAATGGCTTTAAAAGGCTCATACTGTAAGGCCTCCAATTAGAAGAAAAAATGGAAACGAGAGAGCCTTCAAAGCTTAACTGGGAGACTAGCCATCAAAGTTTTTAATTAAGAGCTGTGTTATTTGGATTTGGGTGCCAGCCAACAAACCAATCTAGAGTTAATCAGCTTCAAAGCAGCCATCTAGGCAATCTCATTACTTAGCATTTCAATTGAGAGATAGTCGTTATCTAGTCATATAATGACAAACATCATTGTGGCTTAAGACATCTCAGTAAGTACTGAAACACACTTCCTTATATTGCAGGAAATGGCTACATTGAGGGTAAGGAGCTTGAAAACTTCTTTAGTCAGCTGGAGATTGCACGGAGAGGAGCTGGTGTGGTGAGTATACAGACATGTGAAGGAGTATTAACAGAAATACATCTCATTAAGAAGCACTGTATCTTGAGAACTATACTGCAGAGTTCTCAAAGCAATGAGTAAACTTCATTGTGTTGTAATCATTGTGCTTAAACTGAAAGATTGTGAGAATCTTACTCGGTTTGCATGATCAACTCAAAGTACATCATCAAAGAAGCTTAAAGGGATAGTTCACCCCCAAAAAATAAACTTCTGTCATTTTTAACTCACCCTCATTTCATTGACATTTTTTATTCTGTGGAACACCAAAGGAGATATTATGAAAAATGTCTTTTTTGTTGTTTTGGACGCCTTTGACTTTCATTGTATGGACAATTGAAGCATTCTTCAGAACATTTTCTTAAGTCACACAGGATTGGACAACATAAGAGTGAGTAATTGATAACAGAATTCACATTTTTGGGTGAACTGTCACTTTAAGATATTTATGGAAATCAAAGCTGCTGTTTATTTGTATCACTAGCATAGTCTCAATAAATGGCGTGAATTCGGGGTGGGACTACCTAATTGGAAGATGAAGGCAGGCCTGAAACTTTATCCTAACAAATATTTATAACATTCTTTATTGTTGCAATTCTATGTCTAATTCTAACACTGAAAAAAAAAGTAAAAAACGTCCAGACATTTTCCGTTAAATTTCCTTCAACTCCAAAATGCAGCACAATGCAATGCATAATTTAAGATATAAAGAAAACAACTGTCAATACTGTCAAAACACTGAATTCAATATGTAAAATTCCTTCATATTAAAACAATACTTTGGGCTGCAATTTACTGACTTTTCTTAGAGGGAACCGTGTTCAAATCAAATATATAAAGACCCCAGATGACTAGGCAGATGGCATGCAGGAAAGATAAGAAAGGAGATTTTATCTTCATCCCTGTATGTTCCACAATAAAACAGAGGGAGCCTCACAAATAGTCTCATAAAGATAGTAATGCTATTATCTGCCTCACAAAAGGCAAAGAATATGGCACAAGGCAATGCACAACGTACATCACTCTTAAAGTGATAGCTTTTTCCTAACCTGAGAAGCACAAACTGAATAAAGCTTTTACAATAAGCAAAGAACGTAAAGAGGATTCATCTTGTTGTGCTTTCTTCACACAGGACCCATCAAATGCAGCCTTTAAAGAGAAGATGACAGAGTTCATGCATAAATTCGACGAGAACAAAGACGGCAGAATTGAGATGTCTGAGGTAGAACACATCACTTAACACGTCAACTTGTCTCTGCTGTTGACACGTTCATAAACATCAGATAGACCCCAATTATCCCATAAAACTTACAGAGAAGAGGAAACCTCTAATTCCGCTCATCACTTTAAGAGTAGTCCAAAAAAACATGGTATTAACTAGAAGAAAAAAAAAACAGATTTTCAATTCTTTTTGCTTATCCACTTACTCAATCCACTTTTCACCAGCTGGCTCAGATCTTGCCCACAGAAGAGAACTTTCTCCTCTGCTTCAGACAGTTTGTGGGATCCAGCACTGAATTCATGACTGTAAGTGATATGATGCTACTTTTTCATTTTATAATCGGAGGTCATTTATATATTGATAACACAAAACTCTTCTTGGTCACCATACAAATATCTTCCCTATTAAAATCTAATATGCATATAGCCAGATGCAACATTTCAGAGAGTTTGATCATCAGAAATTGACTGCCACAATGATGTATTATGTCAAGTTGAAGAGAGAGTGGAGCTAAAGAGAAAGGGATGCTCTTTAATCATCCAGTGTGGTAGGCAAGCTTTTTAAAGGGCTAGAATGAATAAGTATAAACTTCTATTTTCAGACTCATGTATTATAGATGCGCTGCTGTAATTCTCTGTAGACCTGTAGAGGGAGGCATCTATCTTTGATAAGAGCCTGTGATGGAAACAAGGCCAGCTGCTAGATTAAAACATTCATTAAATGGCATTTCTTGCTCCTTGTTCTCACAATGCACAGCTGCTTTGAATAGTAAATACAGAGGGTATAATGAAAAAGCCAGTGTGATTAACATAAGAATAATTTGCCAATTATTTCTTCACCTCCACTCTCCTATTCTTCTCATTGGTCCAACCTGAGATATATTGCATGTATAGCTGTAAAATATCTTTGTACGTCTGTCTGTATCTGTAGGCCTGGCGAAAATACGACACAGACCGCAGCGGCTTCATTGAGGCTAATGAACTTAAGGTAAGCTTTCTATCACTTTCCCTGCTGTGGTCTTCATAACAAGCCTGAAAAGAGTTTTGGAAGCTGCTAATGTGATGAGGCAGATGGAAACTATGCAAATCTCTCTGGATTTGGCTGGCATTCCAAAGAGAGTATACAAATCATTACAAAAGCAAATGAAGCAATGTTCACTGAAGAGACGGTGACCTCAGAGAGAGTAAAACATATGTCACTAAAAACACTTATTTTAATCTTCATTTTAATTGTCTTTTACTTCCAACAGGGCTTCCTATCTGACCTGCTTAAAAAGGCAAACAGACACTACGATGACCAGAAATTGCATGAATACACACAAACAATAGTAAGTGGTTGTCTTTGTGTTACATTAGTCAATGTATTATACCTCCTAGTGTCTTAGTGTTTATTAAGATAAATTATTTTGTTTTTATGACAAAATGCTTTTTACTCAATAAATATCATTAAATTTTTAACACATATATTAAACTTTTAAAGTGCTATTTCACCTTAAATTTCTTATTCCAAAACCAAATTAGTTTGCCACCATGCTTGAAGGAGTTGTTAATTCACTAACCCCATGGGATGTGTCTGCACTCCAGCTGCTGTGTGTTAACATATGTCCATTCCTTGAGGCCAGAGACAAACTTGAGTTATTTCACGCAAGCCAGCTTGAGAATTGAGATCCTTAGTTGTCCTCTAACCATTGTGAAGAACAAAAACGATGTGCAACAATAGGAAATATTGATTTCATAAAGCAATCTGATGCAGGATTTCTTTAGTGTGTAAACATTTAAACCGAGGCGTTGTCTCCCTTTCTAGCTCAAGATGTTTGATCTGAATGGCGATGGGAAACTGGGTCTGTCTGAAATGGCGAGGTGAGAAATGATCTGGTAAAGTAAAAAAAAAAAAAAAAGTTACAAATCACTTTGTAAGACACATCAATCAAAACATTTTTTTGTTTATTTAAGGCTTCTGCCAGTTCAGGAAAATTTCTTGTTGAAGTTTCAAGTAAGAGTACATTTATACATTACATTTTTAGGCCTCATGAGCTTCCTAATGTCAAATATTTTTGACACTGAAAGATGTTTTTATTGCCCAACAGGGCGTCAGGCTGACTGCTGAGCAGTTCAACGCCATCTTTGCATACTATGATAAGGTAATGTATAATCCAGGAAGAACAGCATAATGTCTTTTGAAGGGCTATAGGGTATTGTATAGATTTGTATGCACTGTTGCAATGTTGCTGGAAATTTCATCTTCCCCTCCTTCGGGAGGGACTTTTGAATGCAAAACAGCGTCCCTGTTCACCTGCGCAGGTAAATGAGCAGAAGGAACTGCATCTGTTTCTCTGCCCACATCTTCCAGCTTGGTGGTATCATCATTTGGAAAATGATTTAAAATGTTCAACAGTATAAGTGCCAACCACTGGTAATTACAGAAATCCCAGTGAAAATGCTGCAAGATGAAAATTGCTATTTAATGTGGTGCTTCCACAAGTTCATAATCAGTCCTTCTCCAGTTAACTTACACAGACCATGTTTATGCCCTTTATGAAGACAAGATTATCTAAACCTTGTTCTACATAATCAAACAGTTTTAAGTTAAACACAATATCTGTGAGCAAATAGAGACCATTAGACAACATCACCCTCTCACGCGTTAAGGCTAAACTAGAGGCTTGCTGTAACAATAACTATCATTATAAGCCAATATGATCCGGTTAATAAAATATACTGTATATAGAGATGCTAAAGATGCTATAGATTATAGTTTTTCTATTATTTTTATATTTTTTGTTAAAGTTTTATAAATGTTATTGTGTTTTGACGTGTTAAAATATACTGTATTCATAGTTTTGGAAATTTTTATAACAGTTTTAGTTATTTGAATACATCAAGTTAAAATAAATGAAAATTATATATATATATATATATATATATATATATATATATATATATATATATATATAGTTTTACTGGTAGTTGATTTTTCTGCTATAACAGTGAATGGAGTCTGAAGCTTTCAAGTATCAAGCACTTTAAAATAACAAGAGTCCATACAACTTGTGCACTATATTTCAAGTTTTTTATATATATATACAGTTAACAGTTAAATTTCATTGTATAATTTACCGCTCCAGAGGACTTTAAAGTCTAGAAAAGAGACATTAGTACAATCGTCCTCATTTGTTCCACAGAACAAATGTTTTTTCAAACTGTAACAAGCAGAATTTAACAGGTGTTGTTATTTGCTTTCAAGGATGGAAACGGCTATATTGATGAGCAGGAGCTGGATGCTCTCCTGAAGGACCTCTATGAGAAGAACAATAAGGTGAGATAAGAAGGCTCAGGATTCTTCTAGCATTTGACATTGACACATAAGGAACGCAATCCCACAAATTGTGATTGTTTTTAACCTCAGGACGTGGACTCTAAGAGCCTGACTGGTTATAAGCAAAGCATCATGGCACTGTCAGACGGGGGAAAACTGTACCGCACAGAGCTGGAGATTGTCCTTTGCCGGGAGCCCATGCTGTGAATCGAAGCTTCCTGACCTCCATCTCAGCTCTGTTCAATACTGTAACCAAGTGCATGTGCCGGGCACCCCATTCCCCTCCCATCCCCCTCTCCAAATGAGTTTCCTTCCCATTCCCACACCCCGATCGCCACTGCTTTCCTTTGCCTACAGACTGCAACTACTATGATGCCCTTTGCTCAAATTTGTAACTATATATTTAAAGAAGAAACTTTCTGAAGCAGACAAATGGTGTAGCAGACAAATGGTGTAAAATGTGATATATTTATTTTGAGTGCTTGGCTTCAAATTCTCCTTCTGGTTTCTTTCCTTTCGTTTGGTTTCCTCTTTTGTTTGTTTTTGACCTCATTTCATTTAATTCCTGCCCAATTATGTTTGGGTTTGTGGTGTTTTTTGGCGGATACTGTTTAAGGATGTAACTAAGAGCATTAATAAAAGTTATGTGATATACATTTTGTGTTTTATTGGTTGTGTTCATTTTGGGGGAAAGTTTTTCGAGAATGCGTTAAAATATATACAATAGCAGGAACATTGCTTTTACAGAACAGAACATCCTATTTCTTTTTTGACAAATGTAACATCTTATCCAGGCAGTCAGCTCCTCTGTGACATGCTGGATGGAGACATCACATTTCAAGTAAAAATCATTCCTAATTGTGTTCAGATGCTTTTAAACCACATTAAATAATTTATCTGCTGGACTTTTCTCTTACATAGCAAGAGTTTGTAGAAATTCCTATCAATTAATCATCAGAACATGAATAATTTATCCCAATGCAGTTTTGGTTTTATAAATTGTGTTTCTCTACACTACGCACTGACTGTCATCATTGCTTTGGTATACACTGATAATTATCTGATCTGACCAGTTCTATTTAACATTCGATATAATATTTTAGTTCTAAAAAACACATTCCTGTATCTGAAGACGACTTTTTCCAAGTAAAAAATAATACTGATCAGTGATTCAAATTCTTTTTTCTGAAACACTTCTGCGAATTCTGCATACGAAAAAATAAAAAATAATAATTTTGCATGCACTCAAATACCAGTGAGAATCTAGTTAAAAGCAAATTAACTGTAAAGGAAAATAATATGCTAAAAAGGTTCCTCAGCTCTAAACATTTTGCTTTTAAAGAAAGTTTCTCCCACCCCTTCGTACCTACTGAATACAATTAAAAGAAAGCATTCACAGTCTGGTATAATGTCTATATTGTAATTGTCAGGGCAATGAATTAATAAATGAAGAGAATTCTGTTTTTTTATTAGCTACTGTAAATTTAATGAGGAACTGAGAATGGATGGCTCAATTCTCCTCTATAGCATTTCTACACTACAAAACTCACAAAGAAAACATTGTTTCCTCAAGGTAATCGATGCAAATTGGAAATCCATAATTTTAATTTGGAGGCCTTTGAGATACCTTTCAATTACCTTACACATCTAAATACTTTTTAAGACTTGATGAAGCTGATCCTGGTATAAAATAAAATAAAAATCTGATGGTGCATCAACGGTTCAAAACAGCATTGGATTAAATTAACATTTGACCTTATTCATAAAATTTGGTTACTGCAATTTACCCTATTACTTCTACATAAATGAATGGATCTATTTAAAAAGAAATTTATGTTTTTGGAGATGCTTGTAAAAAAAATTAATTTACTGGAGTATGTTTTAAATACTAGAAAATACTATTTCAGCCTTCCTTCCTATGTCAAAATTTCACGTTTAATTCAATTTTTTGCTGCATCTTTGTCTTTATATCTGAAACCTAGCAATTTCTGAATGACAATGGTTTCGTCACCATTTTTTTTTCCAGCGTACCGAAGTAATTTTCATTTAAGTAAACTAATCACATTAACAGAAGTGACCAAAACAAGTTAGAATACACCATACACATGCTTAGAATCCACTTTATAAGTTATGCCTCAAAAGCTCAAGATGAAGCTCACAGCAACTACAAACTAAGAAAAAGATTTAACAGCTTCATCTTATCTTCCCTCGATCTCTTGCGAGGATGTAACCACTGAACCACCAGTATGCTCTGCCACTCAGCATATGCTAATATAATTAGAAAGGCCTTTAATGTCCTTGAGGCTCATTGTGAGCTTCATAAGTCTTACAGAAAATTGAAAGCATAAAGGTGAAAGGGCTAAAAGGACAAGCAAAAATGTGCTTTAAGTGGATGTTAAATGGTCACTTCTGTTAGATACATAAGAGTTGAGGCTCACAGATTCATTCTTTATTTGCACAAAAACCTGAAAACATGCCAAGCGTCCCTGGCAGTAATCATAAAGTTAATTTAATATGTCAGTAAAATAATATGTCATAATATGTCAGTATTTACAGCATATGTAATTAAACTGCAGGGTGCAACAACCGTAGGCAGATGATCTGCTATATTAGAGCTACAGTATGAAGACATCATCCTTTATATCCAAAGGCAGGTTTGTAAGAGGTGAGCCTTATACTTGCACTTCTTTAAATAGCGAGGGTTCACGAAAGTGCTGCTTTGTTTGGCGCAACATTGACTCCAAGTGGCCACTTATAATAATTGCACTAGTATGGCAATATGCAAATTGCTTCAGTCTAATAATGCAAGTGTTGGGTCTCAGATGACTCGTAAATTCTGTTTTTAGAGCAAAATTGAGAACAACAAAGCTTGTGAAGACAGAAGAAATGTTTGGACCTGTACCATGGAAATGCTATAACCTATACACATTGGATAAAAGTCTCCCAAGGGGGAGCTGTAGTGATGGGAAATATTAATACTGCCCATTAGACTAGTAAATGTCATAATTTAATGACATTTAATATTTTGTTACTTTTAAAATAAGATACTTTTTGTAACATTTACGGTAGGTAAATACTTCAAATTAACCACAAAAATGTACAATTATCTTTTTACATAATACCTCAATAACAAATCCAAACGGCCAGGACCATCCTCTTTCCTTAGTGTCACCCCGCTGGAAAAATAAATAATTAAATAAATATAAAAACCTTTGCTGGTTGGCTGGTCTTCTTGGGTGGTTTAATCATTTTACTGTCTATGGTTTAAGACAGTCTAGGCTGGTCTCCCAGCCTGGCCCAGCTGGTGTTTGTCTGGTTTTAGCTGGTCTCACAGCCTGACAGCTACAGTTGTTCTGAACCTGCCTGCTAAACCAACTATGACCAGGCTGGAAGACCATGTAAAATCAGCCAACGGGGTTTTTAGTTTGTTTGTTTGTTTCCAGCAGGGATATATAGACAAACAACTTCAACAGTATTAATCATCTCACCAGACTAGTTGCTTGTTTAGGTCTCAGTCGAGCCCACGTCACATTCGTTCACTGTACTACCTCTCGTCTCCAGCCGCGATGCAATGCAACGTCCTTGGAGGCGCTATAAACAACTGGAGCAGCAGACAAGTTCAAGTCGCCAGCTAGTGTGTGTTTGTCTTCCACCAAGTCATCTCTGCTTCCAACAATGGCCCTGCTGAAATCCACCAAGATTTTAAATGGTGTTGGGGCTCAGGCACCTGTTTTAGCCGTCCTACAACTCCGTGCAAGGTAATTCGAGACTTTATATTTTGCTCATGTAAGTTAAACACTCTTTTGCCAAGTTAGCTTGTGCTAGCAAGTTAGCGGACTGAGCATTAGAGCAGCACAGCACCGTTGAAATTTACAGTATGCTACTCTGCTGTAACACATGAGATATTGCCCTTGTGCATTAATGCCTTCGATATTTATTTTTTTCTTATCTTTCAACTAGACATTTTAACACCATACGATGACGGTCAATGTCAGAAGTTACATCACGAGATCAGCAGATTGATGTGATATTTCAGATATATCAGGTTCAACTAGGCCTAACAGGCTACCTGGGACTAATCTAGGTCTGATTCATGGTTAATAGATTTGTCTATTTCAGTTTGGTGGTATAATAACATGATTAGAGCAAGTTAAACAAAGCTGCTACCTAAGTATTAAGTTCCAGCAATAACCACTGTTGCTGCAGGTTGCCAGGCACTTAATTTTTATTTATTATTATTGCTTATTTATTTATTATAATTGTCTGCTAATTTTTATCTACTTGTTACAATTTATTTGTAATTTTCTCTTAACTTTTTTTTAGCTAGCATTTAAATAAAGCTGCATTAAAATATTTTACTGCAAGAACATATTAATTCATAAACGTATTAATTTATTTGATGTGCTTATTTTATTGACTTTGTTTTTATATCTGCTTATTTTATTATTTTTTATCTACATTTCCTTTTGTGTTCCTCTTTTTAACTTTTTATATTTTGTTGAATTCCTTTTTATTTGTCCATTTTGGGTTTACTTAATTGCATGTGACTGAAGGTATCTGTGATATGCGCAGGAACTTGATAAAAAGAACATGCTCTTGTAATGCTACATTACACCTACTTCTTAAAAATTGGCCAATCCCTACAGCCCATTCTCAGTCAGAAACATGGTCCTTAAACATTATTTTTATTAGTTAATGTTATGCATTTGGGGGTTTTGCTTGTTGTTGAGGATAAAAAAGTGACAGTGTGTCTGAAATGCAAAAAAAAAAAATGTGAGAGAAGCAAATGTGCACGTAGTACGGTTTTATTGTATTTCTAGTTGCTGATCAGGACAAGGTGATTGACATTTAGAGCTTGGTTGAAATGGGTAGTGTGTGAGCACGACACATGATTGGTTCTGATACAAGAGGGTGGAATGTTGTACACCTCTTTTCATAGGACTACTGCACTACTTTATGTGGGTGGGGTTTAGATTGGAATTATACTCCCATTTTACACCGGTAATTACAGAGGTGACCTATTGTTTGCCTGTGGAAGATAACAGATTCTTTATTTAGAAGGACGTGGCCTTTCTAAAAGTGTGTGCCAGACATCCATCACAACAAATACAGCCATGCAACATGCTTAACATGCTTAAGAGGAGATTTTAAACTACATGACTGTAATTCTCATTAACGGTGGGAGAGGAGTTAAGCTGTGCAGTTCAAGCTTTTAACAACTTTCCTTCCGGTTTAAATAACAGAAGCTCTGTAATGATAATCGCCTTATAAACTTATACAACTTGGAGAAATTTTAATAAGACGTCCTAAGAATGGATAGATATTTCTCCTAATGTATATGCAAATTGGTTTTAGAATCAGACAGTGTAAAGACAAGTTGGTCTATTTTTAAATATTAGGGATGTTTGAACTTTAGGCTTCGGCACTGCTCCACATTCTTTGGAGTTCACAAGAGTGTTTGACCTCAGTTACTTCCAAAAGCTTATGCAAGACTGAAAGTAAAATGTAACTTAACTTTTAAATATCAATTAGACTTTTATATATATATATATATATATATATATATATATATATATATATATATATATATATATATAATTCAACTTTTAAATCGCAATTTCCTATGACAGTGCGCAGTCATATCTATTAGACTGGAGCAGCATACTTGCACTCAATAGTTAACGTAAATGAGTGTTATTATTTTTTCCCTTCTCAGCTCATGGTGGACTGAGGTACAGATGGGACCCCCTGATCCCATCCTGGGTGTCACAGAGGCGTTCAAGCGTGACACCAACCCCAAGAAGATGAACCTCGGAGTAGGAGCTTATAGAGACGATCAGGGCAAGCCGTTTGTTCTCAGCTGTGTCCGAAAGGTGCCATCTTGCATATCTTACACACCTTCAAGTGATAGTTCACCTCAAAATGAAAATTGTCACATTTTAATCACCCTCAAGTTGTTCCAAACCTGTATAAGTTTCTTTCAGCTGTTGAACACAAAAGAGAGTATTTTGAAAATTGTTGGTAACCAAAAAGTTGATGGTAGCCATTGACTTCTATTGTTTTCTTGCTGGCCTACTTTTAAAATAGCAATTGTCCATAATGCTATCCATTTCCAATGAGCCAAATAAAGTTTTAATATTCTAATCCTTGCACAAAACAAATGACAGATTTTGGTATTGTCAGGCTGAGGCCCAGATTGCTGCTAAGAAGTTGGATAAAGAGTACCTTCCTATTGGAGGGATGGCAGAATTTTCAAAGGCCTGCGCTCAGCTGGCTCTTGGACCTGATAATGAGGTCTTAAAGAGTGGAAGAGTAAGTACTTTAAAGCTAACCATTTTGAAAGGAAGTCTTTTGATTATTAAATTATTTTTAATTTGATTTCTGTGCCCACAGAGCATCACCGTTCAGACGATCTCTGGAACTGGATCTCTTCGTGTTGGTGCTAACTTTGTGGTATGACATTTTCATATCATTTTTTTTACTTCAACTTTGAGTTTGTAATGCTGTGTTAGGCCTGATAGAATCATTTCGAGAATTTTTTTTTTTTTTTTTTTTTACTATTTTTGAGATCATGTGATCACTGTTGACTCTTTTATGTCTGGTTGTTAATGATTGTTAGGGGGTGAAAACTTATGCAATTTAGTTCTCCACAAGTAGTCATTCTCTCTCTCTCACACTTTATCTTGGCTAGTCACGATTCCACAATGTGTCCCGGGATGTGTACCTGCCTAAACCATCCTGGGGTAACCACACCCCTATCTTCAGAGATGCAGGCATGCAGCTAATGGCCTACTCCTACTATGACCCCAAAACCTGTGGCTTTGATTTTAAAGGAGCCTTGGATGATATTTCAGTAAGAAAAATGTTTTTATGTATTGTACTTTTTGGGAATAAACAAATGCATTTAAACGCTCATATTTTCTTTTGATCAACCTTTTCTCTGCATAGTCAAGTATTAATAAAGTGTGGGGGGATTCTACAAATAAAATAGATTTATGTATGTATTTATTTAATAACAATCCCTTTCAGAAAATCCCTGAGAAGAGTGTGATTGTTCTGCACGCGTGCGCTCATAATCCCACAGGAGTGGACCCAAAGCCCGAGCAGTGGAAGGAGATGGCTGCTCTGATCAAGGTAACTGGATTTGGCATTAAATTAAAGTACAAAATCCAGCTTGACCGTAGGTTTCAGAAAAGTTTCTCAGGGAAGTGACAGAGAGATATAGTTGGAAGGCCTTATACATTATCATGTCCTTTCCTTATCCTTGTGTTTGACCAGTTGGACCGATAAAAGAATGACTGTCCTCGGTCTCAAATGAATGACTGTTTCAGTGATATTAAATGTCTTCGCTCTCATTTCAACAGAAAAGAAATCTCCTGGTGTTCTTTGACATGGCTTACCAGGGATTTGCCAGTGGTGACATTGATCGTGATGCCTGGGCTGTGCGTTATTTCATTGAGCAGGGGCACAACGTTCTTCTGTCCCAGTCTTTTGCTAAGAACATGGGCCTGTATGGTGAGCATCAAAATAAAAAAGATTAAAATATATAAGGCTGCATTTATTTGATCAAAAATACAGTAAAAGAAGTAATGTTGTAAATGTTATTACAATTTAAAATAACTTTCAAATAAATTTAGCAAAGCTAAATTTTCAGCTGCCATTACTCCAGTCCTTAGTGTTACATGATCCTTCAGAAAACATTATAATATACAGATTAAGGTACATTTTATTATAGAAAACAGTTGTTCTGCTTATTATTTTAGTGGAGACTACATTTTCTCTGTATTCTCTGATTATTAGAAAGTTCAAAAGAACAGCGTTTATTTGAAATATAATCTTATAACATTATAAAATGCCTGTACTGTCACTTTTAAACAATTAAATGCATCCTTGCTGCATAAAAGTATTCAGTTCTTTAAAAACAAATCTTACTTACCCCGAACTTTTTAATGGCATTGTAAGTGTATTTTTACTTATAACGCAGGTAAAACTTTGTTTACTAGTCTGTGTTGCTTCTAAATTAGTAAATGTATCATGCTTTGAGATATGTAATGCTTTTATATTTTAACTGGAATAATATTATTAATAATACTTAAGAATAGGAAAGTCAGTGCTCTGTTCCTTTGTGTCTTCAGGTGAGCGTGTAGGGGGCTTCACGGTGGTCTGCAAAGATGCTGAAGAGGCAAAGCGTGTGGAATCCCAGCTGAAAATTCTCATACGGCCTATCTACTCCAATCCCCCGATGAATGGAGCTCGTATCGCCTCCACCATTCTCAGTACGCCTGAACTCTACAAAGAATGGTGGGTCCTGAGATAAAATCCCATCACAAACAGTGAGCCAGTGAGAACTGAGCTCTACAGTCTGTCGGTTTTCATTTTTTTATTTTTTAGGCTTGTGGAGGTGAAAGGCATGGCCGATCGCATCATTAAGATGAGGGAGATGCTTGTGTCGAACCTGAAGAAGGAGGGCTCCACTCAAAACTGGCAGCATGTCACTGACCAGATTGGAATGTTCTGCTTCACAGGGCTCAAACCAGAGCAGGTGAGTCAAGTGAAAGTGCATTCTGGGAATCTCTGATAAGGCCTCGGTTATTTGCACTATCAGCCTTTTCTCACTGCTTTCTCTGCTTGTCTTCTTTATGGCTGTTTGTCAGGTGGAGCGTCTGATTAAAGAATTCTCTATATACATGACAAAAGATGGACGGATCTCTGTGGCTGGTGTGACGTCTGCAAACGTGGGATATCTAGCACATGCCATCCACGCTGTTACCAAGTGAAGCTGCCACTAGGGACTAAAGTTGTAGCAGACCGAAAGCAAGAAAAAGTAATTAAGATGATTCAGAAGTCCTCTGCTGCATGTCTTTTAGGACCAGATATGGATTAGGACTAATGTAGATTTCCAGTTCACTTGATTTGGTGTTAATTCATGCCTCTGAATGAAGAGCCCCTCAGTGAATTAAGTGACATGAAATGTAATTAAATTCTTTCTTTCAAAATGATAAAAACATGGTACAAAATGTTTTGATAGATCAGTTAGCAAAATGTAAAAATCATGTTTTTGTTTTCAGAACAATAACTCTAAATAAGAGTATTGAATAACTGAATGATTACCCTATATGCTTTACATTAGAGAAATCACTGAAAAGGAGCAACCAGATTTCATGGTTGGATATTAATTGCAAAATCCTTCAAGGACTGTAATCAGTTTATCATCGTCATTTAACCTAGAGGTGCATAAACGATTAAACTTATCAAAATTATGATTTGACACCAAAGGTCTTTTAAACAGTAGCACATTCTTCGACATGTTTGACTTATTATTATCAATTATCACTTATTCTAGTACTTAGCTACTGAAAGCTTACACTAGTGATGAAGAATTGCCCATAGTGTTAGTGTCAATTATTTCCCAAATATGAAAAGTAAATCATTTAATAAATTATTAGGCATTAACACAAATTATTATTATTATTTTTTTATCCTGGCCATTAAACCTAATCTGTCAGTGCATCTGTGGAAAGTCGAATCAAGAAACTGAAAAAAATAGAAACTGAACACATCACTATAACTGATATTTCAGTGGTTAATTGATGCTTTAAAGGAAAGCTTTGCGTGTTTAATGTGTGTGGATGTGAATATGCAGTTTGTAAGGATTTATTCGGTTTTGAAAAACTGTTGACTAATTGTTCACTGTTGTAACTAATTATTGTGTTTCTAAAGCAAACTGAGCGATTCATGAAATTTCTCCAGAAGTTCTCCGGAACAGACATCGAAATTAAATGTCACGAGTGATGGCCTACTGTATGACTGTGTTTAAACAATGAATAAAAGAATAAAAGGTGAGCTCAATGAAAACTTGCGTGTTTAATTCTTGAATTCTTTGGGGAAATCGTTTAGGGAATTGTCGACTGTGGTGACGCAAGACAGTTTATTTCCGGATCACGTGGGTCAACATGAGACCGTCATCATCTATATTGTATCATCAGCATAGGAAATTGAACTTGTATTCTCGAATAATGTGACAAAATGACTCCTGCGTTTAAAAACTGTTCAAACCCAATGGTCACCAGAGCCAGTCGAGGTCTCGACCTGCAGACAGTTGAGAGTCCGGTAACGGGAGGCTTCTCTCCCGGGAAGATTAATGCTGAGAGCAGACAGCAGTATTTGCATTAGGCCTACTATTCAAACGTTACAAACCAGCTCCTGCAGGAGAATGTGCACACGCTATAGTATTTTAAACAAACATTGTTATATTGATCTATAAGGATAAGTGTACGATTTAGCTTTTTAATGATAAACTAATCTGTAAAATAATAGATATTGCATGTGGTTTAATTAGGCAAATACGCGGAGCTAAAAGCCGCACGTGTGATACTTATAAAATAAAAAGTTTAAGCTGTTTGTTTTAGGAATTGCAAAGTTTGGTTGAACAGCATCAAAACATACACATTATTAAACTGGTTAAGTACTAAAGCACTACCTGTTTGGCTCAGAAGCTCTTAGCTAGTTTTGGTTCATGACCTTATTATTATTCTTTTTTTTTTCGTCAGTAGGTGGCGAGCTAACACACTTTTTTTAATTGTGCAATAAAATCCTTAAAGGGAAAAGTTAAAGGATTGATATTACCGAGAACTACCATTAAATTGACAGTTTTATAAATCTATATAAACAACAGCCAATGTGTTTGCGTTAATGTGAATGGGGAAAGGTCAGATGTTCTTTTACCATACATTATTTTCTCAGTGGTTTAGTGGATGAGGTAATGTTCTCCCTTCCAAGAAGAGAAAAAAAAACACTTTTTGGGTGGTGACACACCAGTTATTAAAAGAAGCTGTGTTTGACATTAGAGATTGTTTTTACCTGTTGTGTTAATCGTGGACATCTCTGTCACTAGATGTTACAAGTCAGGTGTATAGAGAGAGCTGCATCTTGAGGTGAACAGCTTGTTCAAGAGGAGGGTCTGAACTGTCTCATCCACAATGCTGGAATTAGTGTAGCTGCCAACCTTGAGACAGTCACTGCAGACAAGATGTTGGAAAACTTCCATACCAACTCTTTTGCCCCGTTGATGATCACAAAGGTTTCATTTTGCAAATTAAATTTACAAACAATATATATGTATGTCCATTCATCACAAATGTCTAAAAACTTACTGACTCATAGAACTTGCCATGCAGTCCACGCTCCCACTGCTGAAGCGAGCAACTGCAAAAGAAATGGGGATGGGCATCCACAGCGCAGCAGTCATCATTATTACGGCTCTACTAGGTTCAGTTGAGCTCTACTCAGGTGATCGTGCCAACAGTTTTAAATGGTACCCCTACAGAACATCAAAAGTTTGTAATATTGTGTTCCTGGAGCTCAATGTCAAGACAAAAGTTTCCCTGAGAAGGGACTAAGTAATATAAGTGTACTGTATACTCTGAAAGTCGAAGATTTTGTTGAAGCACTGTTTTCTATGGAAGCTCATTTTTGCAACAGAAAAAATTATAATAATAAAAATTAAATTCTTAAAAAGTTAATTGCAACATTTTTTCAGAATTGCTAAATGTTAACTCAAAACTGCAAAATATAATTTCACAGTTCTGTGAAGTCTGAACTACAAAATATAAACTCACATTTGAGAGAAAATGTATATCTTGCCATTCTTATTTTCTCAAAATTATAAAAAAAAGAAAACATAGACTAACTTTTGAGATTTAAAAAAAAAATCACAATTGCTTTTTTATTGTGGCAGAAACAGGCTTTCATTTCTGTATTGAAGGCTATAATAGTATGCCTGTGAATATATCGGTTGAGATATTAAGTTGCATTTGCTTTGTATCAGAGTTCATTGAACATGGTCACCAGATGCTTGGCTGTGATTGGTAGTTTGACTGAAAAAGGTCAAGGGTCATTTCTTCGCTATACTGGTGATGCTGCAGATGTTTTTTAGATACAAGCTTTATTATTGTTTTGCTTATATATATATATATATATATATATATAATAATATATATATTAGTATAAACTGTATGTATGTACTTTGTCCTGCTTATGAAATGCTATTTTAATATTTGGGATGGTGAATGTGACAGGGACCAGAGAGGATCATGATGATTAAATTATTGTGACATATTGGCATTGAAAGTACTGAAATGATGATTACATCATGCTTGGTAAATAAACAAACTTTTCACCACTTTTATGTAGTTTAACTGCAGAAAACAGCCACAATTTTGAATGTTTTTCACAATTTAAGCTCCCTTTATTACCCTTTAAATTACAGCAGGGTATGACTGTTCCTCAAGGACAAGAAAGACTAGCTTTCAACCTATTTATAATTTATTTTATAGTTCTGCAACGCATTTTAAGAAAAAGTTGGATTGACATTACATGAGTTTGCTATTACTGTTAACTGAAAACTGTATATGTATGAATAAAGCTGTATTTAGTAACATTTTGAATATTCTGATTTACTTTTCTAATAATTGTTTTGTCTCTTGGTGGCAGAGTGGTTATTTCTTTCAACAGATTTGAAGACAACTGTTTTCTTATGCAGCCTTTCAAGTAAATGAACAATGGTCTACAGTACTGACACTCTTTTTCATAAGCAATTATCTAATCTCACAAGCTTTGGCTATTTGGATACAGGCCGTGATAAACTGGCCATTGAATTTGCACACTGTAATAGTAAAGAAGAAGAAGAGAACAGTTCTACATTTGACAGTGAAACACATCGTATCCATCTTATGTTTCAGCTGTAGATTCATGAAGGCAGCACAGACGAAGCCTGTTTAATAAGACCTGAATGAACAAGTGATCTAACAGGTTTGCCCTTGTGTTTGCTGATGGTCTGTCAGGTGATCGCTCTCAACTACGTCTGATCCGCTCGTAGTTTATTAACAAAATGGAACTAATGGAGGAAAATTAAAGCTCAAAAAGGTAGGGTTTCTGCCTTTGGTTCTTTTATTTTGTTTCATTTTTATAAAATAAATTTAGTACTTCATAACCTGCGAGAATACACCCTTGTAGTTGTCTTTCCCCGAACAGTCTCTTGAAATAGACATATTGTTAAACAAATACTTCAGGAACTATGTATTGTATACTTTATATACTATGAAAAACACTATATATACTATGAAAAACACTATATTGCTGATAGTACAGTAAATGTTATATAAATCTGATTCTTGTCAGGTTAAATAGGAATATTTAGCAATATAAGTAAACCCAGCAAAAAGTAACTTTATGTCCTTCATTTCCAGGCCTGTCCATGGCAAAAAGACATGATTTTCTTTGCCGTTTTGGGTTTGTCCTTTAGAGAAATTCAACTGTCAATTTCCGAGGAATTAGAATATAGTATTTTGGGCATATCTGGTGTCTTTTTCCTTATAGCCCTCTGCCTTCTGATATGGCAGATTTACCGCCACTGCACACGGTTTCCTGTTTCACAAAGACCTGGTAAGTTACCATGCAAAAGAAATGGCTGATTTTTATATTTGACCTAATACACAAGATTATATTATTAGGAACAGGTGTATTTTTAGATAACCATTTAGATTTTGTGGATTAGATGCACAGTATTGAATAAGAGGTATGACATTATTTATTGTATCTACAGTACTGTTCAAAAGTTCGGGACAGTAAGATATTTTTGTTGTCGTTGAATACTTGAAATTAATACTTTTATTGAAAAAGGATAAACTAAGTTGATCATAAGGGAGAGTAAAGAAATTTATGTTGAAAGATTATTTCAAATGCATTGCTCTTTTGAACTTTCTTTTCATCTAAAAATTTAAATGTATTTAACAAAAAACATTGATAAACACCAAATCAGCATATTAGAATGATTTCTGAAGGATCATGTGACACTAAACTGGACTGGAATTTGTGATCAAATGAAATGCAGCCTTGATAAGAATAAGAGACTTCTTTCAAAAACATAAAAAAATATATAATGCTAAATATCTATCTACATTTAATTCTAGTGAATATTTTGTTAGCAGATGGCCTGTTGGCTAGGAGCGGAGGTTTTCAGTATGCTACACAAACAAATGACGCTAAGGTAAGATTCATTTACATAAGCCATCACTATCTTCATAACCTGGAATGCATCCATTTTGTACTGTTTGCTTGCTTGCTTCGTTTTTGCTTGCTTTGACCTAGATCAAACAAAATGGATGAAAAACATGTTTCACAGATGGTTTGCTTTGGTTGCCAACCGCATGTGTGTATTTCTAAATAGCCAATAACACTATGTGATTATGCTAGAAAATTAGACCTGATACACACTCTGTCCATCAGATGGAGGTTCTTAATGAGGAACTGAGCCACCGCCTGTCCCCTGGCACTTCTTACACTAACCTGGGCAGTAGTCTAGATCTAGCAAGCATAGCAGATGTGGAAGAGGAGAACATCCAGGGATCTCTACGCTTTTCATTGTTCTACGATCAGCTGCAGTCCAGACTGGTGGTAACGGTGCTGGATGCCCAGGATCTAGCCGTGCGAGACTTCAGTCACAGTGTGGACCCATTTGTTTGGGTGCGGTTGCTGTGGGCAGAAAGAGAGGATGAGGAGCAAGGTTCAATGCAGTGTGTTCTGGACGAATGGCAGACACGTTTAGTGAAGAAGAGCTGCAGTCCTGTGTTTGGAGATCAGTTCTCTTGCACTCTGGCTGAAGAGGAAGTATCAAAAGTCACTGTTAGATTTGAGGTACGTAATTGACCTTACATCTTATTTTATGGTGATGCATTAATTCACTTTGGATTGTTTGTTTTAGGTTAGGGATTTTGATAAATACTCAAGACATGAAATTCTAGGAGAGGCCCGTGCTCCCCTGAACAGTATGAAGCTCTCATATCCCTTGGAGTTAAAAGAGGAACTGCAAGTACCCAAGAAAGTAAGTTTTATAATAATCATAATTATTCTGTCAGCAATACATTTTCAATAATTTTTTCAAGAATTATTATTATGTTTTATTTATATAGTGCCTTTCAAGAAACCCAAGGATACTTAACATAAAGTTGACAGATAGCATGAACACAAATACAAATATACAGTTGCACGATCATACAAATAGAGGTAAATGTAAGGCAACGAGCAGCTGCATTTTAAATAAGCTGCAAACGATCTAGGGCTTTGTTTGGTAAGCCATATAACAATTGAGTTAAAATAGTCCAGGCATGAAGTTATGAAGGCATGAATAAGTGTTTCAGCATCTTTGAAATTTTGTGAGGCTTGTATATGGACAATATTGCATAGATGGAAAAAAAGAGGACTTGACAAGCCGGATGGGGTTCAAAGCATAGTGTGGAATCAAATAGTACACCAAGATTGTGTATAGTGTGGGATGGATGAACTATAGCTCAGTCAATGTTAATAGAGTCAAAATGAGAGGAGACAAAGGATTTTGGGCCTTTTTTATTGATTTTTTTTTCAGTGTTTAATTTTAAGAAATTTTGAGCCATCCATACTTTAAGATCTTGTAGACAAGATGTTAAAGAATAGGTAGGAAAAACAGAATTGGACCATGCAGTAAAATAAATTTAACTGTGGAAATTAAGGCCAAGGCACTGGATGATCTCACCTAAAGGAAGCAGATTAAAAACAAGTGGACCAAGAACAGAACCTTGAGGCACTCCATGGGAAAAAAATGACAGAGCAAGAGTTTTGTTCATCAATGCTAATGAACTATTGCTTGTCTGAGAGATATGAACTTAGCCACTGTTTTCCAATTCCAAGAAGACTAGAACGCTGAGTGTACCAGAATCAGAGGCAAGGAGGAGGTCATTCACTACTCTTAGATGAGCAGTCTATGTACTGTGGAGAGGATGAAATCTGGACTGAAATGGTTCATGCTAATTATTCTTGTCCAAATTAGTCTGTAGTTGTGTGGCAACCACCTTTTCTAGGACCTTAGACAAAAAGGAAGGTTGGAGATTGGTCTAAATCTACCAAGGACTTTTTTGTCAAGGCCAGGTTTTTTGAGTACCGGGGTGATCACAGCTACTTTCAGTTCAGTAGGTATGTAAACAGTCATAAGGGAGTTATTTATCATGTGAGTGATGGGTATAATGAGACAAGGCAGAAACTTTTAGAGCAGGCTTGTTGGTATTGAATCTAGCTGAAAGGAAGAGGAGTTAGAATTCATAATCAGCTGCTCAACCACAGATGTATTGCTGAGTGTAAAGTTAGAGAGCTGGCAGGGTATCTGAGAGGCATAGGGCTCTAAAGGAGCAAAAGAAGAAAAAAAAAGATTAAAATATATTGTGAATTTTGTGTATAAACGTCAGAAAATAGTCACAGATGTCAGAAGAAACACTAGGAAAGGGAGATGGCAGTTTGATAAGTTTGTTGATCTCAGAAAATCTCAGACCCGGATACAAAAATTGACAATGCCAACAGAGCATATCAAATAAAGGGTAAAAGAATGAGAATGTGTAGGAAAATCAATGTGCAGTGATAAATCAAAATAATCCAGTATAGCCATTAAGTCCTTAGCAGATTTCAGTATAACAAATTGGAAATTGTGAGATGAAGAACAATTGGTATATTTTCTGTGTAGGACATGGTTGGTGAGGCACTGCTCTCTCTGAAACACATGCCTACATCTCAGAGGCTGGAGGTGGGAGTGTTGAAGATCCACACAGTATGTCATCCCAATAAGACTGAGAGAGGTGAGGAATAATTAAGTGTATACTTCTACGTGAATGGAAGTGTTTCAATCAGACCAGTTACCATGGGTGTATAAAATTAAGCACCTAAGCTTGCAGTCTGCATTTCCAGATTCAAAATGTGTCAATCTGGAAAGCTTCAGTGAATTCAAGTTTGTTTTCTGTGGTTCAGTTTGTGAAATATCATCCTTGCTAGATATTATTGGTATTATTGGAAAGTGGAAGTGTTAAGGAACAGCACCAATTTGGAAGACCATGTAAAATCATAGAGCGGGGTCCCCGAGTGCTGAGGTGCATGGTGTGTAAAAAAATGTCACCAATACTCAGCTGATTCCATAGCTGATGAGTTCTAAGCTTCAACTGGCATTAAAACCAGCACACAAACTGTGTGGCAGGAGCTTGGAGCAGCCTCACATCACCAAGTGCAATGCCAAACCGACTGGTGTAAAGTCTGTAGGAGTAAAGTCGCCACTGGACTCTGGAGCCGTGGAAACATGTTTGGCCATATGTATATGGTTGTGTGTGTGTGTGTGTGTGTGTGTGTGTGTGTGTGTGTGTGTGTGTGTGTGTGTGTAAGTGACATACAGCCAAGTATGGTGACTCATACTCAGAATTCGTGCTCTGCATTTAACCCATTGGAAGTGCATACACACAGCAGTGAACACACACACACACATTGAACACACAGAGGAGTGCTCTTGCTCAAAGGCACTTCAGTCATGGTATTGAAGGTGGGAGAGAGCGCTCTGCATTCACTCCCCCAACCTACAATTGCAGCACGACTGTGTGATATTGTTTACCAAAAGTTCACAAACAAGAAGTTCCTACTGAATAACTTCCATCTTAGACAAAGCATTACCAGTATTAGCTAAAATAACTCCAAAGAAATCCACAGCAGAATCGCTGCAGCACACGGTGGCGTTTCCTTCACTAATGAACGAATGACTCATGACCAGTGTCTCCACCTACTGGTGTAACGATGTATCCTCCCCATAGACTGTAAAAAAATATGGACGTAGTGTCCGTGACGTCACCCATAGACTCCTCAATAGCGTTGAATAAGTGTGATCAAGGGGCAAGGAACTCGACCGGAAGTTGAAGTCGGGTGGGGGCTGCCATCTTTTAGCAGAACTTCACTTGCGTTAGCATTCCCATTGACTCCCATTCATTTTGGCGTCACTTTGACAGCGAATAACTTTACATCTGAGGCGTTTAAAGAATAATGAACTCCCCGCTCAAGCTCGCCGTCTCTGCAAGATTAACGATGGCAGTTTGCACGTACAGTCACTTAAAAGATTTACATCTGTCAGACAGGTTGCTGACGTCGTCAAGCTTCGTTTGAGTCTGCGCGTCAGAAACGGAAGTGCTAAAAAACGCTAAAACTGGGCTTCATTTGTCTCAATTGAGTTCCAATGGGGTCGCTGTGTCCATTTCTTTTACTGTCTATGATAATAGACAGTAAAAGAAAGAGCGGGCCGTCGCCATCTTGGAAGCGCGTCACCGCGCAACTCTCCCGGATAATCGAAAATGGGCAAAAAGCTGATTGCTGAAGCCACGCCCACCTAGCGCAACTGCATTATCAGCAGCGGCAATCCACCTGTCACTCAAGTGGCCACGCCCTTAATTATGCAGAACTTTAAGGCTTAATATAATTTAAACGGATAAGTTATAAAAAAATTCACCCCCCTCACAGTTGTCATGAAGGGCAAAATTAGCAATATAGACCAAAATCATTTTTTGAACCAGGCTGTAAACATGTTTTTTTCTGCTGTAAAGTTGGGCATTTTAACATGGGGAGTCTATGGGACTGACTCTCTTCTGCAGCCAGCCTCAAGCGGCCAGTCGATGAATTGCAGTTTAAGTCACTTCCTTATTGGCCTCACGAGAGAGAGCGGGAGGTTGCCGCTCGATCCTCCCTTACTAATAGCATTGTAAAAATGAAGAGTTGAATGTACAAATTTATTCATTATGAACCAACAACGAACAATAGTGTATTTACAATTTAACACTTACCAAGCTTAATTAATAAATGCTGTAAAAAAATACTTTTTAAATAATTTTTAAAACGTTTGTTGATTAAACTCACAGCTCTCTATGCCAGAACCAGCATTACCTGCAACCACTGCAAACTTCGACATCAGAGTACAACGCAGAAGAAGCGCTGGGAAGTGACTGTGTTCAACGAGGTCCTGACCTTTGTGTTGCCAGATCAACAGATCAGAGAGTGCACCATCATAGTGTCTGTTTACGAAATTCAGCCTTCAAAGAAGTCTTCCAAGCGTTTGATTGGTCATATCCACATCAAAAAGAGCAAGACCTCCGAGGACGAGCACTGGAAACTGATGATGCAATCACTACGACAGCCAATCGCTAAGTGGCATTCAATTTTTATCTAAAGACACCTAATATTTATTGATACATGTACACGCTTCCTTTTCGGAGATAGGAGGCCATACTTCTGAGTTTTCTGTGTTTTAAGGTTGAAAAGTTGAAACTTGAGGGCTGTCAAGAAATATATATTTTTTTATTTAAACCATGACAAACTGACAACATAGAACATGGAGATACATGAAGTTTTTCATTGTACACATAACATCAGATCAGGAACATTTTTGCCACAATGTCAAATAATGAACTGTGTTTAATAGCATCATATGGTGGAAATTACATTTAAACTGACTGCTGACCATTGCTGGCATTAAAAGTTCAAATTAAATGTCCTTACATTATTTGCTTAGTTTAGAGATCTCTGGAAATGATGTACAATAAAATATGAAATTCAAAAGTGATATTTATTTACCTTGATTTTTTTTCAAACTACATTATGTATCATTTAATCTCAAGCATGCTCTTCCCTCCCACTGCTTTTTGGTGTTTAAAAACCTACAAGTATAAACTGAAAAAAAGCTTTAGGGATTGTGAAAATGTCAATGCAAATATATGTGTATATGTATGTATGTATACACAAACACACCAACGGAAATATATACTCGTTTATTCGTTATGTATGAATCCTCATTTACGTGTTTACCAAACTAATTTAAAGGGGTCATATGATGCGATTTCAAATTTTCGGTTCTCTTTGGAGTGTTACAAGCTGTTCATTAAGAGGACGATACTAGAAATCAGTGGTTAAGTTTTAAGTTTTATTTACAACAACACTGTTCCAGAAAAGTTCAACCCAAATATTCAGATGTGTGCAGGACATTTTATGGAGGACTGTTTCCTGATTCTGGGAGAGAAGAATACAATGCCGGCTGTTCTGACTCAAAAGTCTGTAAGTACATTAATATATGTAAAGGATTTGCCACGAATGATTCGAAAGCGAGTTTTGAGCAGTGGACGAGTAGCGCTTGTTGTTTGTAATATCTCAGATCACAAATGCAGACATGGTTTTATGATTTTGATGCAAGGCAACATGTAAAAAGACGTAATTATGTCCTCACTGGATGCAAGAAATGCCTAGTTTGTAATGGGTTTTATTGTTTTCTTGTCAGTGTTCTGAGTTCTGACCAGGACACATCACAGTCTGATCACAGTATGGTGAGGGGCGTAACATTTCCGGCACATGTTTGAGGAATTCGGCAAATCACAAAGCACTGGATAGCTGGCCAATCAGAGCACACCTCGCTTTTCAGACAGATGAGCTTTGTAAAAAATTACACATTGCAGAAAGTTGGGGCATAGAGAAGAAACACAGTATGTACAGTATGTGGAAAATTATGTGTTTTCTAAAACGTAAACCAAATAAACATATTTCATTAGACCAAGTACACAAAATAATGTTATTTTTAACAACATCATATGACCCCTTTAAATCAGCTGTATTTTGTTTTCGAATATCAAGCTACCAACTGTAACCACAAGATGGCTCTCTTACACTGAGAATATATATTTTTAAACGTTCAATGTCGGTCATGTTTTTGTTTTAGAGTACATACATTATAGAGTTCAAACACAGGCTTAATGATATCTTCAAACGAATAGTTTGACCAACTGAAATACAGACACAAAACCACTTCAATATAATTGTGATTCAGCAAGCATGCAATGCATTTTTAAATATTTAAATGACCGTAAACTATCAGCAATTTGGATTTAACAGAACAAGCATGTGATACCATTCCTTTCCCCTCATCTCCCTCCGCACTGAATGTGTCTATAATGAAGGATGTCTCACAGATGGATTTGTGCTGCAAAAGTTGCACACATCACCCATCAGTTCCAGCCCATTGAAGCGCTGGCTCACTGCTAAAATTGCAAAGCTAGACACAGCTCTTGAGGAGGCTGCATCATCAGCCTGACGCTAGGATAACAACATTTGGAAGGAGAACAGACCACCACCGTTCAAACAGATGAGTGTCTCAGTGGCACATTATTTAGTTTTGGCCTGCTTCCAGGTTGTTTGTTTGAAGTTACTTCAGAGACACTGGCCAAGGCTTCTTGTAGACAAGTAGATAGTGAATTAAGGTGAACATCACAACTTTGACTCATAATGAGCAGGGTATGGCCATTCCCAGGGATTACATCAGGGATTACATCTCTCTCGTCAAGATTTTTTGGGAAACTGTTTTCCCTCATACAGTCTGTTAATCAAAGTCACAATGGGATTTGGGGGGAAGGGGTGAGTATGAGAAGTCTGGGGCCTTGGAAAGGAAGAATGCATTCCTTTTTTTCTTGCTATTGTTTAAAAACACAATATGTGACCCTGGATCACTGTGGTATATTTGTAGCAATAGCTAAAATACATTGTATGGGTAAAAATTATAAATTTTTCTTTTATATCAAAAATCATCAGCATATTAAGTTAAGATCATGCTCCATGAAGATATTTTTGTACATTTCCTGCTGTAAGTATATCAAATCTATAATTATACTGTTTTTACTGTATTTTTGAGCAAATATATGCAGACTTGTTAAAGGGTTAGTTCTCACAAAAATTAATATAGCTTGTGTTTTACTCCCCCTCCTAGTTTCCTAGGTGTATATGACTTTCTTCTTTCAGACGAATCCAGTAGGAGTTATATTAAAAATGATCCCATTCCAAGCTATATCATTGTAGTCAGCGGGTGTTTTATTAGCCATTCAGTATTATTGGAATGACTGGCTTGCATAGGAATAGTTGATAATGCGCTTCTTTAGTTTTCATCTTATTTAAGTGATAGAAAACAGTTTGTACAGATTAAGAATGCACGTTCAGATCCTTTCTCAGGTACTCATGGCATTCCACAGGGGTCGGTGTTGGGTCCGCTTTTATTTATCATTTATATTCTTCCCCTTGGTCGTATTTTTTGTTCCTATGGTATTAATTTTCATTTTGCACTGATGACACACTGACATAACATTTCTCACCCCCCTCCTGACTTTACTAAATGCCTCCAGGACATTAATATTTGGATGACTGAAGTTAAATACCAAAAAGACAGAAGCCCTCCTTATTGTGGGTTCTAGGTCTGTCTTATCTAAAACTCAATCCTTTACCTTGTTCATTGATAATTGTTCAGTCAATTTTTCTGCCCAGGTGAAAAGTCTTGGAGTTATACTGGATGGTTTGCTTTCGTTTGGTTCACATATTAGTAATATTTCATGTTCTGAATTTTTTTCATTTACGCAATATTGCTAGACTCCGTTCTTCACTCTCTCAGCACAGTGCTGAAGTGCTTATTCATGTATTGGTTACATCTCGGATTGATTATTGTAATTCTCTTTTATTTGGCATTCCTGAAAAACACCTCCATTGATTACAGTTAATACAGAATTCAGCAGCTAGGATAGTTAACCGTTCATGTAGGCCTACTTTCGATCACATAACTCCTATTCTTTTTAAGTTGCACTGGCTTCCTGTTCATTATCATGTACTGTTCATTACAAATTTTTTCTTCTTACCTACAAAGCTCTTCATAATTTGGCACCTCATTATCTTTACGATCTTATCAATTTGTATACTCTGCACCCTTTGAGATCATCTTCTGCCAGTGGTGGACAGTAAAGGAGTAGCTTTACTTCGTTACTGTACCTAAGTACATTTTTCAAGTTTCTGTATTTTACTGAAGTAGATTTATTTTTAGTAACTTTTAAATTTACTTCACTGCATTCCAAAGCATAAGATCATACTTTTTGCTACAGTACATTTCATAAAACATATCGTTACTCTTACAGTATATCACATGCTCTGACAAGCAGAAGCGGTGTCAAAAATCATATTTAGGTCAAAACTGTCATTTGTTTGTGAACTAAATCTGCTGTAAAGGAGGATGTATTTAAGACCACTGAAATGCTTGAATTCAGACACATCAACATCAGTGGATCTTTGGTCAAACAACAACAACAACAAAAAAAAACAACAACAATAAAATAACACAGATTAAATAAAATAACTTATGCACATTCAAAGCCCCCGCTGCCATAACATTAACAGTTTTATTAAAATGTTATGCATTTAGCCCTATGTGGCATTTGGCCAGGGGTGTTTTTACACAGACAAGGTTTGAGAACAAAAAAATCATTATGAAAATATAATTATGTTTTCCTTAAAACGTTCTTCCTAACTTCACGCCTTATTCTCATGTCATATATAATTGTGATGTTCTGCAAAACAACAAACTTTAAAACACTTTTTTTCTTACTGATGGTCAAAATTTATTATGGACCACAAAGCAGTCTTAAGTTGCTGAGGTATATTAGTAGCAAACGCCAAAAATACATTGTATGGGTCAAAATTATAAATATTTATTTCTGTAAATATATCAAAACTTAATTTTTGATTAGTAATATGTATTGCTAAGAACTTCATTTAGACAAATTTAAAGGTGATTTTCTCAATGTTTTGATTTTTTGCACCATTAGATTCCAGATATTCGAATAGTTGTATCTCAGCCAAATTTCATCCTTTCCTAACAGCTTATTTATTCAGCTTTCGGATGATGCATAAATCTCTATTTCAAAAAAACTGACCCTTATGTCTGGTTTTGTGGTCCAGGGTCTCAAATATGTTTTTTTTTTTTAATACATTGCAGTGTAAGCTTCACAGTGAACAAAACTACATCACTCTCGTCAGCATTGTTCATATCAATAACAAACATATATTTTGACTCCATATAGTGGTAATATAAAATTAAATTAAGTAGCCTATATAAAATTGCTAAATAAATCTATCACTACTTTTTACTTTTTTTTTTTGGTGTACCATTATATTTGTACATTGTCTACATTGACGTCTACAAATAAACTGAATATATTGAAAACCGGGGCACCTGATTTGACATATAAAACCTATATTTCAATTTCACTTGGCAATTATTAACAAGCTTAAAAATAAAAGAAGAAAAAAAAATTAACCTGTTGTCTGTTCTTGTTATGTTTAATGTAACTTTGTTGCAAGCCTAAAAGCAGGAACAGGAATTCTGTTATTCCATTCTCTGTCACACAACAATACACAATCCCAAAAACCTGTGAAGTGGAAATTTAACTCCGTAAACCCAAGAAAATTAGACAAGATGTGAAACAAACTCAACTGATTATCTTGCAGAGAACTAGGCTAAAGCCATTCTTGTCCTTAGATAACACATTCACTGACCACCTACAGTCAGTTCACTGATGCTGATGAATATTGCACTCAAACTGGAAAGTACTTGCTTGATCTGGCAATCTCTAATCTGATTGGCTGACTCTGTCAACTTCTGAAATAAGGGCAAATCTGAAGTTTTCAACACACAGTTTTCAATCAACACACAGAAAAATATTATTTTACTGTAATAACACATAAATTATATAGTTGTATTTGCCTATCCTCAACGTAAGTTCCAATCTTCACCACAGTGTTAACCAGCAAAAGTCAGAACATCTTGTAAATGGCGAAACTTGTGTCTTAAAAATGTGCAAAAGGGCTGAAAACGAGAATTGTTCAAAAACCTTTTTCTTTTTTTTTCTTTTTTGCCTGTCTGTCCTGCTCTCCTTTATCTCCAGCCTTCTGAACTACAGCCAGATCTTTCACTTTGGCATCTGTGTCATCGACAAGAAGAGCCAAAAACCTCCCTCCTCCCACACATAAAATAAAATAAATAAATAAAATAATTCAGCTGCTCAGGGACACCTTACTGGCACGACACTCACGAATCCACTCTCATTACTTTTATAACTGCAAAAGATTATGTACAATCATTAGGAATTGGTTTTACAAATAGCACCAACTTATAGAATATCAGTGTTCAGTTTTACGGTCATGAAAGGACAAAACGTTTTTTAATGTGAAAAGAAAAGGGTCAAATGAAATTCTTAACCCTAAAAATAGACATTGTTCTATATTTTCAGATTCGAGAATCATGCATCCTTGAACTTCTATAAGAGAGGATGCTGAAACCTTATTAAGGTGTTTAAGCTGTCCCTTTGTCCCACAACTGTACTACAGGGCAGTTTTGGAAACAAAACATTTCCTGCCCTTTGTCGCGTGACACCATTTCTTTATTATGAAATGGCATGTGTTCCAGTCAAACAGGTTCAAAGTCAGGCTTCAAATTCCAGTCATAGAATTCATTCAGAACTTTGACAAATTAGATAATTTTTAATGAGCTTTGATGAGTGATAGCGATGTCATCAAAGGGCAAGACATTTAACTGCAGTACTCATTACGTGATTTATGGGTTCGGAGGTTTACAGTCACTCTACAAAAATGGAACTGAATTCTATTCCTGTGACTTCGTCTTTCTGACTGTAGATCAACACCTGTTGAAGTGCAAGAGTTTCAATGGACGGCCGTTTGAATCTCTGCAGAGAATCTTCTAGAAAAGTGCTGCCATTATGTATATTACAATTGATTTTCGGTCATTACTTTTTAGAAAACAGCTTGCCTGTAAATTTATGTGTTTCTGCACAAGTGTTCTTCCATTCCATTTCAGTTTGCCATTTTATGTTATGTCATCCATTATAAACTAATTTTCACATTTATAATTATCATCACTGAATTAAGATTTGGAACCCTGGCATCATAAAATTAGATTCTAGTTCCAAGTGGACTGAAAAAGAAAAAAGAAAAGGACATATGGAGACAAAAATAATCTTGCAACCCTTTATTCACAAATGCAAAGCATGAATTAGTACATTACAAAATGTTGAATTCTGTTGAATTGGTTTCGTATCATAACTCTTTTATAAGGAGAAGTGTAAATCTCATTTTTTTATATTTATACATTTAATGTGTTTATAGAGAATAAGCATCAGAAGCTTTATATTGATGTTAACATGTTTAAGTTAGTAAAGCTGGTTTAGACGACTGATTTTAATATACAGAGGAATTCTTTTCAATTATTCTTTTGTTTTGTTGTTTTACATTATACTTTCACTTTACCCTTCCATTTACTAATGTTCCAAAAATCAAGAACCATAGAGACCAGTTATATAGGAACGTAAATATATATATAATTTTATATGATTTAATATATGTGTGATGATGTGTGGTGTGAAACAGACATAAATTGATCACCAGTATAGTACAGTAAAAAAGAGGGGGCCAAGAGATCCACTGACATTATTTCAATAAAGACGCATAAAACTTTCTTATTAAGAAATATACATTTTCCATTACAGAAAAATAATAGTAAAGTTACATTTACAAGTACTAAACGTTTTTCACAGAACTGTTTCAGAAAGTGCCTTTGACGTTACTGTTAGCAAAAAAAAGTAAGATTGCCTTAACACAATTGTTTCACTATACCTACATTTCAAACTAACAGTATGACAAAAATAAACATTAACCGTAATTTAAGGTTATACAAAGAAAATGCAAAACTAAATGCGTTAAGTAAATATTGTTCACTTGTAAAACAATTGTATAGCATTAAAAAAAAAAACTCACTACGAAATTTGTAATTGGACCAACTACTGTACAAAATAAAATGCTGTTATTTTGAGAACAGATTGATATAAAGCTTTATATTTATATCGAACAGTTATCAATTCAGTATCAAATCATATACAGGCGGGTACTCTCATACTTATCAAATTCTTATAAAATAAACAAGCACCTCTAACAAGAGGTGAATGATATCACTATGGTCAACACCATAATAGTTTCCACTGTTCAGACCATCTCTCTCCTAAGGAGCACACAGATGGTGCAGTCCCACAGGTATTCACATCGTCACTTCACATCATGCGGATCTACTAGAAAATCAAATAAGACATGATCTACTAGAAGTCGAAAAGAGGTAAATCATCAAGTAAAAAGGACGCCCCCTCTCCCCCCCAAAAAAAGGTGGCATAAAATGGAAACAGAGAACTTGGAAACACAATACTGAATCATCAGAACCACAGTGGCAACACAGTTTGGTCTACCAATTTCTGGTAAAAGGTCCAGTTTTGAAACCTTAACTCTTTCACAGTCATCTTCTATCACCGGTTATATAGATAACATTACAGCAGATGACTAGGCTATAAGAAACACCACATGGTTTAAATTAGTATGAAGTTGAACTTTCTGCCACACTATTCTGTGACTTGTGAATCAAACTGCAGCTGCATTAAATATTTTGCGCTCCTAAGCTCTGACCTACAATCTTTTTTTAGCTTTTTTTTTTTTTTTTTTTTGGCACATGACCTCGTTATTCACGTTATTCTCCAACTGTCCAGAAGCTTAGGCTGGTGTGTTAAATGTGAGAAGCTTAAACTTGTAAACACTGAGAAGCAGCATATGTGGACACTCAATGCACATTTTAAATATATACTTTGCATTGATTTTGGTCCATGCAGCACGGTTGAATTACTACAGATGCATCCTCTTTCAAGAACATTCAAAATATGCTCCGCTCTTTCCTTGACACCGTAGGAGCGTTGTTCCGTCTTCCTTCAGTCAGTTGGGAATTTATGCATGTTTCCTTTATACCATGAGCTTTTTTTTCAGCTCAAAGTATGCATCAAATCTGGCCATGGCATACTCCTATAAAGAGTAAGAAAAAATGATTAAAGAATTAAAAAATTATATATATTAATAAAAGAGCAGTTCTACAAGGTATATGCACATTATTATCTTGGGTGTCACTGTCCTTTTGTTTTTTGTGAGAAGTATCTTAAAGGGGGGGTGAAATGCTCGTTTTCACTCAATATCCTGTTAATCTTGAGTACCTATAGAGTAGTACTGCATCCTTCATATCTCCAAAAAGTCTTTAGTTTTATTATATTCATAAGAGAAAGATAGTCTGTACCGATTTTTCCTGGAAAAACACGACCGGCTGGAGGCGTGACGTGTGGGCGGAGCTAAAGAATCACGAGCGCGAGTAGGCTTTTGCGTTGAGAGCGTTTGGAAGCTGTGACAGCTGTGAATGCTGAAACTGAACGAGAGCAGCAGCAGTAACGACTCGCTCCGAGCGGGGCTCGAACCCGGGTCTTCAGCAGGGGAGGCGGGCGCACTAACAAGGAGGCAGAGATATTTGAAGCAGTTTTACTCACCGCATGCGGTTCCAACACACGATCGTGACCCTTTTTCGTTGGGACTGCATTATCCTTAAGAAATAAACGATGTGCAAATCCGGCGTCAAACTGGGCCTTGTTTGTAAAACAAGCATCTTCGAAATGCAGGGAACAAACAAAAACACTTGCACAACTCCGTTGATGCTCTGTAAAAATAAACTCCATCCACTGGTCCCTTAATGCTGTTTTTTTTTTAGGTAATCTGTGCAGGGTTGTCTTGCCCTGGCAACCAAAAACACACTCCTTTTGTAACATATCGCGACGCTCTCGCTCTGATCAGTGAATGCCTGTGCTCTCTCAGTGCTCTGCTATACGGGAGCGTGCGCTCTTCCGGCAGACGTGCCCTTATAAGGAAATTCCGCTCCATCTAACGTCACACAGAGCCATACTCGAAAAAAACTTTCTGAAACTTGTGACAAACCGGAAGAGGTAATTTTGGAAAAAAAATACTCCTTCAAACATACAACTTAATTTTTGAAACTTTGTCCATGTTTAGCATGGGAATCCAACTCTTTAACAGTGTAAAAAACTCAGTATGCATGAAATAGCATTTCACCCCCCCTTTAACCTTGAATATGGTTACGGTTTAATTTTTAAGTTTTTTAAGACACTCAACTCATTAAAAAAAATCAATGTGAAACATTACTGTGGTACACACTCAATAGGTTTACAGTCATGCTACCCTGACCTCACAAGTATTTGTGTACTGTTCAAAGGGTTGTGAGTCAGTACAAATATTCCAAAGGCCGTATCTTTACGTATCTGATCGCCCGTTGATAAAATTCTTGTCTTACCTAAGAGCTGCACTGTGTACAATGGAATAACTCAGTAATAACTCAACATTAGCAACTGCACCCAGAAAGTTTTGACAGTTTTCTTGCGATAACTCACCATGTACCCAAATTCAATAGTTGATATTTTGGCCTGGATTATGGACCACAATCCCCAGAAGAAATGGGAGGCCAGAGCAAACCTAAATGAGAGGGCAGTGAGTTCACAAAGTACAGATGGAAAGAACGTTTGGGAAGTCTCTTGAAATGTGAATCAGGGCTGGACTTGGTCCAAATGTCTTTTTTATATCCATTACAGTAGTACAGTACGAGACCCAAGATGGATAGCCATTCATTGTTTTGATTGAATGGGCCTCATTTCAAAATCTCAAAAAAAATATTACATAATCATCTATAAAATTACAATTTAATGGCAAAATGTGCGTAAAACTTCCTAAAATAGATCTGAGGTAAGTATATCACCTGTTAACCTCCACTAGCATGTCCTCTTTGAGTTTCAGCTGGTCCTCCTCACTCAAGTTTTCAAAGCCAGCATGAGATTCCAACAGATAACACTGGAAGAAATGCATCTGAGAAAACAAAACAAATGCAATGACATTTGGTTCATAGATTTAAGAGACAAAAGTACTAAAAAAAGACATACAAACCTGCTGTGCTTTGGTGGGGTAATTTTTGGTGTTCGTGATGAAAAATGGAAACTTGTCGAAGGTATAGTCATAAGTCCACTCACAGAAGAAATTTCCAATGTCAAATCCTCTGTGGGAGAAAGAAAGGAGATCAGCACCCTATCAACATCATTTGTTAATGTGATAATAATGCATAATGAGTGTTGATCATCTAGAAATATATAATATAATATATAATATATATAATATAAATATTATAACATTTGGAAGCTGTTCAGATCAGCTTCAATAAATAATGAATACATTTGGTTCTGATGGGCTTCAAATTATGTGTAGGGCTGATCAGCACATTTATATATAATACATTACTGAATACAAATGCCAAACACTGGTAATATTTTTTAAATTCATGGTCTAAAATATTGTGAACTGATGTGCAGCATTTACTGAAATTTCCCTATTGCTGACTGGGAAGATTTTAAATGTCTAGTCTGTCGTAAAACTCTAGAAACTCTACTCTAGATAACAATGCAGTTGCGTATTAAATGGCACATGCTAATTGGCTGATTCTGCAGCCAATCAGATTGCTTGCACAACATTCGCTGTAAGCTGGTCCTGTAGTGTGCAATCAGAGTTTGTCTTTTACCCTCGATCTCCCCTAGCTCCACCTGTCTAAATCTGCTACAGGATTTATGTATGCCTAATAATGCAGCAGTAACATAGCTTACATGCTCACAACAGTGGATCTGTATATTAACTGGCAGTTGCAAATCCATACTTGCTCTGCAGTAGCAAAGTGTGTTGCAGATTTAGTCCACTAAGCCTAAATTATACTAACATCCTCATTTCTATTAACATGCTAAAACAACTACAAAAATGTTGCCACGATTGAAATTATATTGTTAGCCAGGTCACAAGGTTTCTAACAGTTTTGAGCCAAACCACAAAAAAAAGACAAAACATGACTCTTGATTTATCAAACTGAAAGAGATCCATTTGTAAAAAGACTCTTTGTGAAGAGGCTCACAGCTGCAGTGGAAACTGAACAAAGCACACATCTCTGTGGCTGGGAAACCTGGCTTCATTTCCTACCACTTTGCTGGACAAGCACTGTCAATGGACCTAAACATGGCTCACTTATGCCCTGGGAGACTACACTTGGATGGCAGGATGGGAAATCAAACAAAGCATGCCTTGACCCTTGTTGCCCACCACTGGAACAGTCATCTTGCCGAAACAGGCTTCTAACAAAACCAGGCTCCTAAAAGAACATGTTACAGTCAGGAGCTTATGTGCCCGAGGATCCTCTGTGAGAACTGTGTTTGAGCACGTGCAAGAATGCGAGTAACCTAGCAACAGTGTGGGATCAATGCCAAACCCCAACGTCTAGAGGTCCTTTCTTAGAAATGGGGCACCCAAACTTATCAGAAACAACTGAGCAGTCTTGAATAAAAAAGAGAATCAAAAAGTTCTTTAATTCAGCTCCAAAGATGTGGGAGGTAATAGATCAAAACGTATTTCCCATCAAACATCTGGTTGTTAACCAAACCAGGCTGTTTTCTTGGAATTCAGCTGCATATGCTTTTTCTGATACAGCATGTGAGGGATCGTGTGGAATGAATGGGACTATGAATATTACAGACCTGTAGCTGTAGCTGCTGTACTCAAAATCAATCAACATGAGCCTCTGTCTGTCTGAGTTCTCACGGCCACTCAGGAGCAAGATGTTTCCTGTGTAAAACAAGGCAGCACCATTTGATAAAGCATTGGTGGACCTTTGTTAGAAACAATAATGAAATACAGACAGTCCCAGTAAATCCATGTCTAACCTTCTTGCAAGTCATTGTGGCAGAAAACAACAGGAGAGGGAGTAGATTCAAGTAGACACCTGTGTACACAAACAGCCATTTATGTAAACATACAAAAGACGTCAATGATGAACAGTCACCAAACACCTTTTGCATTTGTCAATACATTATCAGTCACTCTCGAATCTCTTAAAGTGTGAACAGTTTCCAGGGGTTCTGATAAAGCACGTTAATAAAAACCACGCTGGAAATTCATGACGAGAAGACAGTGCCCCTAAAACAGAAGTGAAATCACTGCTGTGCGGGATAATCAAGATAATAAAGATCTTACTTTAGACTGTCCATCTCTTGAGGCAAGTTGTAGCTCAAAAGGCGGGAGAAATTGCGTAGATGGAGTTCCCTGGTGAAGGTGAGCTGAAGCACTTGATCCATGTACCTGTGCAGTAGAAAACCGGCAAATACAGACAGTAAGTCTTCTATTTTTAGCAATTAAGAAAGCTAAAGGGAGAATTCATATAGTAGTATGAGATGATAAATGTTGGTAATCTATATTTATGTCCCTGTGGAAATGCTAAAGACTATTGGGTTTTCCAGAAGACAGGAAACAAGAAAACAGTACAAATTTATCTTCCAGGGAACCTGGTTTACATAAATCGTGTTTTTATTTTTATACTGTTGACATGTAGACTGAATTTCACCAGAAAAGCTCAATCCTGTCAACATCCCGACAGTAAGGATGCAGTTCCCCCCACCCACTATGAACATTTCTACAAATTTAAACGAACTAGACAGCCTTTACTTAACCTTCATATTGTGTTCTAGCCATTTTTTATTTTTCCTGAAAATGCTAGTTAATGTTATCACATAGGACTAAAACCTACTGACTTTGCTCCCACAGTCAAAAATGGCCAGTCTACAAAACATTCACTAAAAATACAGATTCATAAGCTCATATCTTCCTAAAATTAATAAGTTCCAAAAAAGAAATTCAAACCTGTGCTAATTGAAAGAAAATTAGTTAATAATAAAAAAAAGACTGAATCCATGATTTAGTGATTATTATTTAGCATAACAATTTACAAGCAGTTTTTAAAAGGCCAGTTATTTTTGACCAGAACAGCCAAATTAGGTAAAGGGTTTTCAGCACAGGACAAGTGATAATTCAACAGATGTTTTATGATCACGCACTTTTCCATGGTGCCAAACAGCCACTTTGGCTCCTTGTTGAAGGGCATTCTCATTCCATGAAATCTGGCAATCTTTTCAGCAATCTCAGCAAATATACCAGGGACACTCAGCTCATCTGTGGACAATTTTCGACTCTGCAAACATTTTGCAATTTGCAAGAAAGGGATTCATAAGCAATAGTGTCAAATCACATGTTTTCACATCCAGATTATCTTCTCAATCATCGTAGCAGCAAACTTTAAGACTCACAGGGACATATTGTTCCAGTCTCCCCTGTGGAAAAATGCCATAGAGTTTGGGCCCAAGCTCCCTCTCGGCCAGGATGGCAAACATCACACTCTCCAGTACCATGGCATCAGCTCCCTGCAAAAATAAAAACATACGGATACAGTTTAGACATTCAACAAATGATATCAACTACCAAGATCGGTCAGCAACCTACACAGACTGCAACGAAACCCTGCTTAGTTTAGTCTGATTGGATCTTCAGTCCCTCAGTTCAAAACTGAGATGCTAATTTTGCATTGAAATCAGTTCAATCTACAAGCCAGCCATTTTGTAACAGTTGTGATGGGCAGAAGCAAATTCAAGGGCAGTGCTGGAACAAAGTGAGATAAATGGGGGAAAAAACAAGAGAGGCAATTGTGCTGAGCGAGGCAGAACTTGCCAAACATCCCAGTCATTAATTGTGGCTGCTTAACTAGCAATGACATTAAGCCTGTTTTTGGACAAGGCTTTGCCAAGTGTTAATACACAGAACTGAAAGAGCTCCCATCCCATGTGGGGGAAGTATTTGTGCAAGATACCTACATTTTTCAAAACACATTATAGTTCTGCTTTTACTCGTTCCTCTCTATTAGAGATTATCTAAAAATATGTGGCAAAGAGATTATATATTTACCACTTATCAATCATTGAATGCTGTACTTTGAACAATTGCCTTAGGACTCCAAACCTGATAGGGCTGATGTTGCAATCATGGAAGATTCAAAAAGGTTTTCCTTTAACATTAACTTGAACGACATTCGTCTCGTGACAATGTTGTGCAAAAGCGTTGATCACAATCAGGCGTACTAATATGATAAGCATAAAGCACACAGAAAGAAAACTGACAAACTCCTACGTTCTCTGCTGAGTAACATGGCAACTCTTTTCAGTTTAATGAAAGTGGTTAAGAACTGGGCTGCCAATCTCCAAAATGAAAAAAATAAAAGTCATGCAGTAACTTTGTCTGAGGAAGAGTTGTTATTTACTTCCACAAAAGCAATTAACAGGAACCAGATCAGTGTGATTCATAAACTGGATCAGTTGATTCTTTGAAAAGATCATACTCAAAAATTTCAATTTCTGGTCTTTGTTTGATATTTTCAATTCATTAATCGCATTAATCAAGATTTATATTTTTGTGTTTCACTTGTGAAAGGAAGCCAAGTTCGGAGAAACAAGGTGTAGGGATATTATAGTTATTATTTGGTTTAATTCGTGTTCCATTTCAAACATGAATATGTGTCATGACATAATAATGAACACGAGACTCGGAGGAACAAGTTTCCCAGGTGCAGCTGAAGGCAGCATTAAGCACGCATTGCAAAGGTGTTCCTTTATTTAGTATCATATTTAAACAACAGAAAATCTTTTGCTAAATACTAATAATTAAAATCATATAATGCATTGGTTTGGAGTCTTTTATCTAACTACAGCTCAATTTAAAGAGGTCAGGTAAAAGCACTGAGCTCATTTCATCCCAATGTTTGACATTGAGCAAGAAGGGTACACAATTGCACAACAAACCTGCTGAGGGAATATCAGCTGACCTGCAGGGTAAAAAAACATCCGTCTCTTTCAGAAATTAAACACAACACTATGGCCTTTCCATTGGAGGATAATCTGTATGGAAAAACCTGGAAGGAAATGAAACTTCCTCTAAACATACTTCGGAAACACCATCACTGGCTCGCCTTGGAAGTAGAAACGTATCAGGAGAATCTGAGTTTTCTAATTCTTTATTCAAAATATGTGACACAGTATGTGACAATGACACAGGCGCTTTATTCAAATTTGTTCTGAAATGTCTGGCACTTTAAGTTTGGTCTGCTGTCCAGTGAGTCAAATGATTTAACAGACAGCATTCTTATACGAAAATAACATCTACAGAAACTGGTTTCAGACAGGTTTCCTAAAAATAATTGAATGTGCTTCAAGACAATTCAACTTCAGCCCTAAGGGCAACTGTTCAGCAGTACACAGTCCCAACCCTAATCAAACACACCTGATTAATAAAGGCCTTTAGGATTGCGTGACAATTACAAGCAGGTGTGTCTAATTTCTTATAAACACGGGTACCCAATCCTGTTCCTGGAAATCTAACCCTAGTCTCATGCACCTATACCAACAATAATTCATGTCTTCAACAACACTTGATAATTACAGAAAGGTGTGTATGATCAGGGTTGGCAATGAACTAACCCTGCAGTAGATTTCGAGGAACAGGGCTGGGCACCTTTGACCTAGAACAAATTCAAAAGAGCTTCAAACATAACCAAATATTTAAATGACGACATGGTTTAAATGACTTACTTCTTGGTAAAAAGGGGAAATTGAATCTATTTAATTTTTAATCACTCCATTAGATGGCCCTTTTATTCATTTCACCAAATAGCTAAACAGTGCGCATTGTATACATCAATCAATACTGCCTTCAAAGATCGGTTACATTAGATTCATGCCTTCCAACCTTCATATGCTGCCTGCAAAGCCAGCATTTTTCAGGTTTTAAACAGTCTCTCTCTCTCTCCCTCCCTACCCTGTTATCTGACTAAGCAATAGCCATGTGACCGCTGAGCAGCAGCTGCTTGGGTTTTTCCAGTGCCTGTTAATACACAAGGCATAATCACAGGATTACTGAAGCAGATCGGTTCACAGCAGCACAAGGGTAGTATCTACATGCAGCTGTTATCCATGTCCAGTGAGGAGGGGAAGTCCACCTAAACAGTAGCACTGCTGACAGCCCTGTGTGGATGCACCTAAGATAAATGCACATAAAACTACACATGCAAAACAGACAGAAACTAAATTTGCAGAGGCCAGACAGGTGATGCTGAACCGAGACAGCGAGGTTAATGCTGGGATAAGCTTCTAATAGGATGCACTGCTATGTGACTCTCAGACAAATAATGCAACTCGGAAAAGTTTCAAGTATGTCAGGTGATGCGTTTCAGTGCTGTTCTCAGTTCTGAGCCATGTAGATATGAATATGAATTTATTATTAATTATCTTATTATTAATTATAATATAATAATAACTATATAATTATAATGTATTATAATTATAATTAATATCCTCGTTTTGAGTACAAATATTTAAATATTTTTAAAACAAGATGATATTACTGGAGAAACAAAATTGTATAATATAGAATTGATTTCAGAGAATAATTATTTTTTTATATCATTTTTATAAACTTTATAACTTTAAAATCGTTCAATTTAAGTTGGGGTAAGAAAAATAAACTCAATTGAAGATGTATTAACTGAACACAATTTTGCATGAGAACATGCTGTTTTAAGAATTATTTTATATTGTTACTAAAGAAAACAACAACAAAAAACAAGACAAAAATGGTGAACAAAATTATTTTGTGATGCATTATAAATAGCGGTCCCAACTGATCATTTTTTTCACCAAAGACAATATACTAAAATACGAGAATGTAACAATAATAAACCTGAGAGCTCATGGAAAATTTTGACCTAAAAGTTTGAAATCACAAGTCAACTGAGACGGCTCCAAACAAAACATTTCTGATGACCCAAATAGCTTGTCCCTTGGCCTTTGAGAATGCTGGGATGGGAGGTAATCATACAATATCAGCAGTTTAACTATAATGCTTTGAAGAATTTGTATTCTTGTTGGCCTTATATTTGCTTTAAAAACATGTCACATGATGTGGAATAAAACCTTTTATAGAGACACAAGTCTACAATGACACATTCTGCTTACATAAAAACAATAGAAAAACAGAACTTAGATAATTGTACTTACTTGAAAGTCATTTTCTGTGTTTGATTGTCTGGAATCCCCTTTATTACAGGACATCTAACAATAAGAGAAAAAGCAAAAAACTATCCATGAGAACAAGGTGTTGTTTATGTGACAGATCAATTTAACCATCTTCATAAAACAGCTAAATTAATTGACAGAGTTATTTTCCTGATAAGGGACAGTCACCCACTATGAACTATTAAGACGGTGTCTTTGGCAGCACAGTAAGAATGTGCATTAAACAAAGACATTAACTGTGTGATAAAAAATAAAAAAAGGAATAGAGTGTTAGAAAGGCTTGAGAGATAGAAATGTATGGCCTGTTGAGCAAAGGTTTGACTCTACAGGATGCTGACCCAAAATGTTCTTTAACCACAGGTGCGAGAAAAAATATCAAACTCTTTTATAACAGCAACTATAAAAAAAACAAATTCCATTGATACCAAGCACAAATATTTAGTACACAATGCTATACTCCATTACAAGTAAAATATATAAAGGGTTTGGTGTCCATGGTAATAAACACTATGTAAATCTCACAAGAGCAATGAGAATGCTAGTGACAGCAATAAAGTGTGTCTAGTTAAATAAAGGTCAGCACAGGTTACTACTGGTGCAAGTTAACTCATATAAAATGCCTAAATGAGATTCATTTGTGAATCACTGTGTAGCAAAGTCCACACACTCTGGAATTTGTCATTTGACTTCAACCAATGCTTTTCCACGTTTAAACACCTGATTGGACTGTGGACCTACTGACTCCTCATCAGGTATGACATCACAAGCTCTGTGACGGCTGTTTTATTAAAAACATCCAGAGATTAAAAGCTACTCATCATTACAAAAATCAAATACCAAAGCCCAAAGGGAACATTCAGTCACTTCACATGCATTTACAGCTTACTTAAATTTAGGAAAATATTGACCTATCTGTCATATAATATAGCTAATATTTTTTTATATATTAAATTTTACTTGAAATATATTAATACGAATAAAAAAATACAGAAAATATTTTCATTTGCTAAAAATTTGTCATTACATGAACAATAATCATAAGGCACGACCTTTATAAGCAAGGCTGCTATTATCATAATGCTACTGATATGTCATAACAAACGAAATTTTAAAGGTAAGACTATGGAATATCATTCACTGCATATAACTATCATATTGGCTGTTTATTAATACATATAAAAAACACATATTAATGCATGACCATATTCTAGATCCCTTAATCCTACCCTATACTGAAACATGACTACTACAACAACTCCCTTACTATCACTAAGCATCAAATTAGGAGTTCACCGAGGGAAAACTCTCAGGTAATAGTGAATATGTGTTCCCTAATCTAAAGCGTTACTCTATTAAAAAAGTAGAATGCCACCAAAATATCTTATAATTCACTGCCGAAACTCCTTTGGTAATGTAAACAGCATCTAAATATGTTTCAAAGGAGTAACAAAGAGTTGAAAAAAAGCAGACAAGAGGCAGAAAATACTTTAGAGAGAGCACATTGTGAGCTTAGTTCTCAAAGATTTTAAAGACTGCGATGCTCATAAACTTGAAGACAATGCTGTGGCTTCAGGGATCACATACTGTACCGTGAGTGCTATGTTGGGATCACCTGGAAACAAGAGTGCTCAAGGCACGCTCCTTTGGGAAGCCTACGGCAAAGAAGACACGCAAGTACAGCGATGGAGGTACATCACCCAATAAAAACTGCCTCTTTAAATTTAGAGGGAACACACACAAATAGAAAAAATCTCTGTTTGAGGAGCGATTTAATGCTCATTCTGCCGAATGAAATTAGGTATGAATATCTCACAACAGTCACTAAAACCATGATTACAAGTTATTTTTGGTTAGTTTAACGCACAAATTAATAAACTGCTTAATTGTTTTAACGGTTTAAACTGAAATTACTGCCATTCAAATTATCCTAGATACACAATACCTAGTTTCAGACTAAATGGCAAGATTTAACATTTGGCAATCATGTCCTTTATGTATGTATGTATGCATGTATGTATACTTCCCAGCTTACTACAGGAACATAACACAAAAACCTGCCATGTACATCTTAAAAGTTAACATATATTGTGTAAAACTTGGGGTTGAAATGGTTAAGGCATGGGAGCGGATCTTACTAAGCATCAAGTTGATAATATTATTTTGAATACTAAAATTACAAATAAAGAATGCTACTACATAGGCTTGCTACTTATTGCAAATTATTAGACTTGACTATGCAATATGGCACTTAACTCATACTTTAACATTTCATCAAGTAAAAAGAAATTACCAACACACCTGCAGAATTTGTCCATACAGGCGAAGCAGCACGTTTCGTGGTTCATCTCCAATGCTTGGTTGCTTCTCTGGCAAAGCGCAGAGGAACAGTTTGTTGCTGAGGCCTCCCCTAGAAGCAAAATATAAAGGTTAGAAAAGAAAATAACTGCATTCTTACAATGAATCAGGATGAAAACGTTTTGAGATTCATTAAAAATGCATAGAAATTCTGCACACACTTTTTGTATTCTATTTTCTTTTTTCCAAAACGTTGTTTAATGCACATAACTAGGCTTTAAGACACAGTCCCTGCATTTTAATTCATTCTGTATATATTATTTAGGAAGTGCCTTCTGTTTAGGCAGCTCACTCGGTTTTGAGACAGACAGTTCATGGAACAATGAGGCACATTACTGTAGAATTGCCCAATCTTCTATTATCTTCTGATCTAGGAAAGCGAAACTTGCGGTACAAAATCATTTTATGAAAGGAAACATCGCGCGATTTCATTGAGTGTGTCGCCTCTTTCCGAGTAACGTTACTTTTAATGATACCTATTAAATATGCTACCAACACTATATTCATCTTACTGTAAGGTTAGGTTTAGGGTTGGGGGGTAAGTTATGTGTACATATAAAGCATCGCACCTTATTAATATCATCCTGGAAGCTAAATTTTATAGGTAACGTAGCACTTTACGCTATCGAATCATGCTACCATTTGTTTAAATCTGACAGGGTAGCACAAATCGTCGGAACACCGTCTCTGACACAAGTAACTTAAAACCATTTATGTCACAGTTATTTACATTCAGAATACCTGATAATAGAGATTTGGAAATCATCCTCATCTATGGATTTCCAGGCTCCGTGAAGAAATTCTTTGCACCACAGATACGCCTTATGCTTTGTCTGGTGGTCGGGCTCATCCGGTCGAATGATGTCTTTGCAGTCATTCTCACTGTCAGGCTGGACTTCGAGAACATTCTCATTTACCAATAAACCCAGAGACATTGTAGGCGAGGAAGACACTCCATTGATGAATTTAGTCTTCATTTTTGCTCTTGGTTACTAGTGTAAACGTAAATAATTCAAATTTGCAGGCAATGAATTAAACCACAGGCTCTCTGTGCAGCTTAATAACTGTCAGATGTTTTAAACGCAGATTTAAGGGGGCTAGCTGATGCCGTATGTAACCGTACGCACAATAGTAAAGAACACACTGCTTCAGACGCATTTATTCGTGCGCAGTACGTTGAAGTCGAGTGGGTTTGACCTCACGTCATCCGACCACACCCGTTCTGCTCTCTGATTGGACAACAGAGTCACGTCCCCTTCATTCCAGACTCGAGCTAGCTACTAGATCAATAAACAATGCCTTAAAGGGTACTCTAAGAATTTGTAAAATGTGTCCCTATAGGAACGTATAGTGACATGACAATCACCACAGTGGTACCTGGTGAGATGTAGAACAAAAATCTGGTGGAGTTTACAGAAAACAATTTGATTTCCTTTTTTATGAATTTTTCAAATATGTCCGCATAGCAACATAAATAGCATACGTCATGATTTTGGTAAGCAATTAAAAAATGATACAGTAAAGTAAGATGACAATCACGACAGTGTTACCTGGGGAGCAGTAGAACAAGAATCTGTTTGCAAACAACAATTTGATCTCCTTTTCTATGAATTTTTTAAAATGTGTCTGTATAGCAACATAGATTGCACTGATGAGAATTTTGGTAAGCATCATGTTGTGGAGACGCTGTTTCATTGTGAAAGCGAAAAATACTTTTTTTGGCCTGCCAAAAGAGGACACAATTATTTGTCAGTGGTTAAGTTGTATTAACAACACTGTTCCATAAAAGTTCAACCCAAACATTTTGATATGTGCAACGCATTTTATGGAGGACTGTTTCCTGATCCTGGAAGAGAGGTTTACATATGTGAGTGGGGCCCCACTTTGCGATCGCGTTCTTGGTGGGAGGGGGTTGGGGGGGGGGGGTCTCATGCACGGGCCAAGTATAGGTCTCTGAAGGAAAGTAAGGGGAGTTACTAGAGCTGGGTGTTTTTACACCATGATACCTGATTGGTTGACGTCATAGTGACGTTAGGTTTAGGGGTGGAGTTGGGTAAGGGGGATCATTTAGATTGCATGATTTAGAAACACCCAGCAGTTCTTTTTGTTTACCATTAGCGCATACTGATTCAGCATACAGTCTGCATACATGTCTACCCAGGTTTATCAGATCCATGTTGCACAGTGTGATTTGCAATGATCTTATAGCATTGCTAAAAATCATGCAGTGTGTAGAAGGAAATCCAGACACAAATTGCACCTGTTTAGTAGGATATGAACATTACATAATATATCTTCTTAAAAAGGTTTGACTCATATTACTACTATTTATTTATTTATTTTTACTAGGCCTATATGGGCTAATTGCAAAAATAATAATTTTCTTGATTAGCCTATTTGGTTTAATAGAATAATGAATGTACTCAAAGTGGTTAATGTCAAGTTTGTTGCCTGTTTTGTTAGTGCAGAAGAAGATTCCATCCCTAAATTCTTTTTTTAGGTTTAGGACAGGGGGTGAGGGGGCTGGTGGTTTAGACGTGTCGTTTCACACGTTTCAGGTCTGTGCGATCATTCCTCTGGTCTGACTACAGTTCCGAACAGTAGTCCTCTGTAGTCACATGACCCTGACGGGAACCTAATGTATTAGTCATGATGAACACGTGTGGACAACACTGTCCCACATACATTTAATTATAAATAAAACGGCAACTAAAAGGTTGACTTTGAGCAATCCTGTTAACCTAAAATAGTGGTTAAATTTTAAAAGGGTTCGTGTAGTTCGTGTATCTCCACAAGTAACGCACACAAATCGTCAAAAATACTAAGAAACTAGTGAGAAGCCACCTTACTTAGGTTGGTGTTTTGTGGTGCATAGAAGGAAAGAAATGCTGTCTGTGCGATTTTATTTTGCAAGACCACAGAAACTAGACGTGAATCAGTGAATCAAACTTTAGGTTTTCAAATATAATCTATAATCATACCTCAACAAAATAATGGAAAATTATTATAAATTAGCAAAAAATTGCTAGATTTCATTAATTAGCATAAAAAGTTTTAACATTTAAATAAGTTATATCTTAAGGAATTAAAAATATTGTACATATACAACCAGCTATCTAATACAAAGAAAAATGACACGCCAGGTGCCCCTATTCCTCTGTCAATCATAAGGCTTTTCAAACTGTTCCTGAAGCCTGAATGAGGGGTTAGATAAGGAAAATAATAAATACAAAATGTAAAATGTAAAGTCCCCAGGACATGGATTGACAATCACTGGAATAACCTATTCATTGGGCCTGAGGGAGAGAGAGCCACCAATTAAAAATTTGTTCCAGGCTATGGGAATAATGCGATGACCTAAATGATGCTCAAACTTTAGATGAGATTTAATATAATCAGTGGCTGGTGACACTTTATTGCACTTTGCATGCCAAGCAGAAGTTTCAGAAAATAAGCAGTATTGAAAATAATTTCAGCAATACTAACACTAATTAACCACAACTGCCCTTATTTATGTGATTTTATGTAAGCAAAAAAAAAAGCCTAAACTTCTACACATTCCCCACCCTTTGCATGCTTGTTTTATTGTCATTCAGATTTTTATATCATTTAAAAAGTTCATAATAAACATTCAAAAGGTAGAACTGACCCTAAATAATGAGGATACCAATTTTGTGGTCCTCTTGGCTCCAACAAAATTTCACCATATTTAAATCCTTTCTGTAGCTGCATTTGTGCAGAAAATCTAGACAATTATAACAATTGAGCATGGTAACCTGCACCTACACATAAACTACAAATACATCTAATAATGACATCAGACAAGCAAATATCTTGAAAATGAGTTTTATAGTTTTCAAGTACTTAAAACAGTTAAATAAAAACATGTCCCAGAATATACAGAGTGAACAGTATGCCCCCAGATTATGTATACATCCTACATTGTTACTGTCATGATGCTCTTAAGAGTCAGTTTGTAAGCTTGAGACCATAGGAGTTTTGTGATCAATAGGATAAGAAGCTGATGACTTCTTGAAAGCCCGCGGATGGCAAACCTTTGACACTACAGAATGTAAAGAATATAATGAAAGAAAAGATAGAAAAAGGTACAAATAAAAATAGCCTAATATGGCAGCTGCCTACTTATAAGATCAACAATGGAAACACAAACAACCGATTTTTTCATTTTTATAATTTTTAGGCAGAGCACAAAATGCACATGAAGTCAATCAATAATGTACTGAATACCACAATGACCATGATTCAGGAAAAGATTCTTGATTGAGGTTTCAGTACAATTTATCTCTTGAGGACTTTGACTTTTAGGTCACACAAAAAGGGTCTGACGTTCACAGAATAATAATTCAATCGTCCAATATCTTAATGGACCAGCACCAGGCCACCACAATGAGCACCACGGCCTTCCATGGCCAAAAAATCGGACACATGAATATTTTAATACAAAAGAAGTGGAGAGATCTGCATAAATTTGAGCTCCTCTGCACATTGTTTACTCAACAATTCCCTTTATCCAGATCAAGCTGAGGAGAGACACACACATGATTCTTGTGCATGGGAACGCTGTTGTCGAAATATGAAGTGTCAACCTTTTGAGGTGAAACCATGCATATGCTTCCCATAAGTGAATTAACATCTTGCAAACAAAGCAGAGGGTTTATGGAATAAAACAGTCAAGCTGGACAATGATAACAAATATCTGCACATTATCAGACTTGAATAGAATTCATACGTAACCTGTACACTTTCTACAATATTTATATTCATAGTAAGGAAACAATAAAGAAGTGCTATCACTAAAAAGTAAAGAAAGATATTTCGCCATGATTTAATTGTACATTTGCATTTTCTATTTAAATTACATATGTTCAAAAGGAACATGATTGAAACAATGGATATTTACACAGCTTATGCATTGAGTCTGAGGGACTGGTCTTCTCGTCGTCTGGAGGAAATGTCAATGTCTATGGAATCTTTGCCCACGATGAGACGCAGGCGTTTTGCTGGTGGGAGCGGGATGAAATCATCCTCGTTATCGAAGTAGTCCTCTTCTTCGTCCTCAGAGGACATTGATTCCACTTCCATGTTCTGACCTACCTGAGCACCTGCCTTGTGATCCAGAACATCCCCTGCTTCGCGCTTCATGATGCCCAAGGTGACGTCCTCTGGGTAAGGGTGATGCAAACCCGTGCTGTCTTCCTCCCGTTTCAGCTGGATCTTGAGTTTGGTGGAGCTGCTGTGGGAGCCGTGGCTGAAGCCGTTGTTCAGTTTAGCCACGTATGAGCTGCTTCGGTCCTTCTCGTGCTCTTTGCTGAACTTGATGCTGATTTTGGACGAGCTGGAGGAGTTGGTCTCTCTGGCGTCATTCTTACTGCTGCTGCTGTCTCGACGCCGGCGTAGTGTTATCTTGGGGATGCCTGAGTTGTTCTGCAGAATCAGCTGAGCGTCGTAGCGTGTGATCTGTCGTTTCTTCTTGCTCTTGCCTCGGCGCAGGGCCTTGCTGCTTTTAGTCGAGCCATTGTAGTGCTGGTGGCGGTCCGGCAGGCCGAGTACTACCTTCCCACAATCTGCTACATCTGCAGCCCGAACCGCGTGCCGCAGGTCAGGCAATCCCTCCTGGAGGAAAGCCTCCCCGTAGGAGCCGGAGTCTTCCTGTTTTATCGTCCTCCGGCGTCTAGGACACATCCCTTTCTTAGGACAGCTGGTCTCCAAACTAGGGGTGTTCATCTGGTGCCCTGGTGTCACAGGGATGAGCTCTCCAGGCTCCGACTTGATGACTACACCCGGGCTAGACAGCTGACTTGATGCCTGCGTGCCATCAGCCACATGAGCACCGAGAGAGGTCCTTGTGGACCTACGAGTTCTGTAAGGGCAAAGTATGCTGTCCTTGCATGGGGAAGCACCCTTCGAAGAGCTCGGACTGTTTTCTGATGGGCGCGCAAAGCTACCTTTGCCCCCAGAGCTGCGTCTGTCTGTCTCTCGTCTGGAGGGCTCCTTGAGATTCCCACTAGCACTCACTCGGCTAGAAGATTTCGTCCATGCGCCTCGACATCGTCGTCTTCCTTTAGGCAAACGCTGTGTGGGCTTTGAATTAAGTCTCTTTGGTAAACTTGAAATATCCGCTTGACTTCGTTTAGAGGATGAGGTAGAAGAAGGAGTGCTTGACAGAGTTTGCCTTGTTACAGCTTTAGCTTCTCCGTGCTTTTTGACACAGGACTGTGAAGTCCTCTTACGTAATGCTGGAAAAAAAATGAAAGGAAGAGAAATGGTGAGCTGAAGCTGTAACAGCATTATTAATATCAAGGTCTAGTGTTACAGGTCTCTCACATGTTTGTACAGTGGTTGGTTCCTGAGAGTCTGCCTCTGCATTGGAGCTGACAGACTGGCTGTCAGAGTTCCTGCAACTTTCTCCCAGCTTCTTCAGTCTGTTCAGACGCTTGTCTGTCTCTCTGAGGCCATACTTGCTATTGATCACTGGAGTCTCCACAGGCAACCCTGCTTTCGACTTAAAAGCTCCAGTTCCACGTCTGCCAAAACGCAACATTTTTTTGTTGTTGTTACATTTAGTAAACAGACATTTAGAGCAAATATGTATAAATTAATAATAAAATACAAGTTTCATTTTAAAATTAAACCCTGAATGATCAAGTTTAATATATATTTTATATTAAATATTACATTTAAAATTAATATTTGAAGCAAATAAATTAATATTAAATATAATATGAAATTACAAATGAATATGAAGGATGATACATTTATTATAAAGAATACTTGTTTAAATATTACATTAAAAATTACATTATATTAGTCAATATAATTCCATACTAGTAACATTTTAATATTTATAGAGAATATGAATAAACAAAGAGTAATGTTACATATAAATGTTATACTTAAATATTAAACAATATTAATATGTTAGTACTTAAATATTACATTTAATGTATAAATTAAAAATTATATTAATTTTAATTCAATTAAATAGGCTAAACATTTAAATGCAATACTTAAATATTCAGAACAAATTCATGTTTTAACTACTACTTAAGCATTCTTTCAGTAGAACTGCATAAAGTAGCCATTTATAAATCTTCCAATACAAAATGTTGTTATATTCATTCATTCCTAACTGCAGAAAGAAGCATGAGAATCTATAGGCATGCAGCATATGATACCTTTCACAAGTATAGCATTCACAGAATTCATTGTTTTCTCCAAAGAATCCATCTCCATAGTAACAAGAGATCTCTTCCCCCGGTTCAATGTCCCGCAAAACCTTCACACAGGCGGTATCTCGCCCTGTTGACACAAACTGGAACAAACAGCACACGTTAGTAAAATGTAATTTCCAGTTTCTCGTTTAATTTTCATCTTATAGAAAGCAGGGTCTAGCCTCTTTGAACTTACCTTGCAATTTGGCCGGCAATCTGTAAAAACAATAAACACCTTACATTTAATACAAAAAGATCACGCAGTATAATTGCATAATTTACAGATCAGGTCTGACTACTTAAAATAGAAAAGACAAATACCATGGTTAATAAAAGCTGCAGGTCCGAGCCAGAGTTGCGCGCAGTTTTTGCGTGTAGAGTACATGACACTGAAATCATTCTCTCCATGTCGAAGCAACATCCTCTCTTCACTGGGAGACAGCTCAGCGATGCAGCCCACAAGATGTTCGATTTTATCATTCCTCTTCCTGTAACGTGCACAGTAAATAAGTACACGATGAGATGAGAAGTTGATGATTTGATTACATAAAGAACGTTAACTCACCAATCTTTTGTTGCAACAATTTTGGCTCCGTTTTGCTCAGAGGAGTAGCGATTGCAAGGAAGGATCTCAAAGCCGCTGTCTGAAGCAAACATGCGAAGGTAAACAAACACCTACCATGACATGAGAGGGAAAAAATATAGTATGTAAACATTACATTGCATAAATAACATATGTTTCCAAAAACAGTAAAATATGAAGTATTTATATTAAAGTACATTTGATATTAATGTTGTAGCAGATAATACTATTAAACGTATATTTAAATATCACATTTAGTATTTACATGTATAATCCATTTGAATTTATTTTTTATTATAAACAAATCAATTAAATAAACATTTAAATGTGACATTAAAATATTAATATTTATGTATTTGGAGCAAACATTTATATGTGACCAGTGCAAAATGAGTGAGAATAAGAAATTTTTCAAAAGTTTATTTTTTTTATTTTTATTTTTTTAAGTCTGCAAAGTTGATTATTAAGCCAGAATGAGAGCATAGTTCCTAGCCATATCTGCCTAGAAAATCACAACTTTTCATTTTCCATCAGTCTTAGTACACGATGTAACTACATAAGGGTCAAGTTTTAAAAAAGGCAAAATATAGAAACTCTTGACATATTTGAGCTAACGGTCTATGCTAAGCTAAAAGTGCTACTGCCATACCTCGACTGAATAGATTCGCAAGGGTACTACAAAGATCAAGGTCTATAAACGTAGCAAAGAGATCGGTAAAATAATCCATGTGACATCAGACACCATAATTTTACAAGGCTACGAGAATACTTTTAGTGCAAAAAAAAAAAAAATTCTTATTCAACAATTCCTCTTGCTACGTTTCTAGACCTTGATCGTGGTATTACCCTTGCTTTCTATGGGAGAGTCAGAGAGCTCTCAGACTCCACCAAAATATCTTAATTTGTGTTCAGAAGAGAAAGAGAGGTCTTACAGGTTTTGAACGACATGAGGGTGAGTAAATAATAACAGAATTTTCATTTTTGGGTGAACTATCCCTTTAAGACACAAGCGATTATGTTTGAGTAAATACTTAAATACTGTAATTCTGTGTACATGTATATATTTATCAGTATTGTGCACAATCAGAAGTGCCTTTATGTACATGCTTTGGATGACACTCAGCATGATAAGAGAGCAGAAAAAAGATACTCCTCCGAGAAAACGTACAAATAAAGGTAATTAAACATCTAAAATTATTATTTGGAGCACTGGTACTGCTAGATGAGGGCTTAATGAACTCAGTTTTGTGAAAACCTCAATCGACATTTCTGACTTTTTATTTTTGCCTGTAGCTCAAAATTAGCCTGTGCGAATTCCTACTAATTTTGCCAGCACGGGTTACATATACAAATAGTAAAATTTTAAATAAATATTCATTTTTAACATCTTAATATTTAATACTATGCATTTAATTTACATTACTATAAATATGCCAGGACATGAGAGAAAAAACATGTCGGTCATCATGAACGGAGTTCTTTCAATATGTATGATTTACATGCGCTTTGAAGAGCTTTTCCTGGGACTTCGTCTTGTTGAGAAAGTGATGTCTCGTCCAGTCGCCAGCAGTCAAAGCCTGAAAAGCTTTTTCCAGGTTGTCATGCTTCTTAAAAAGCTCGATCACTTCCCTCAGCTCCCCTTGTCGACCTTTAATTAGCCGAAACCTAAAAAGGAGCAACACGTTAACACGAAAGACAAGCTTCCTGACTGCAGACACTGAGAATTTGAATTCACCAAACAAGAAACACAAACCTGGTGTTCATCTTGTGGGTCTGGAAGCCAAGGTAAGGATCCAGGATCAAACTGGTGCTCAGATCATCATATTCACACAGCTCTTTGGCAGTCATTCCAGATGAGGGGGCATGGCGCCTTTCTGCCTCCGGGGGCGCCCCACCACAACCTGTTAGAGGATTCAGCATGAATAACCATTGAGAACAGGATTTAGATGCTGTATTAATAGTTGAAGAGGTTGGTTTTGCAAGGAACTTACGTCGACTGCATCTTCTAGCACTCGGGGAGCCCTTGCTTTGACGAAGATGGGCTCTCTGTGTGTTTTGCAGCCTGGACTTGCTTACGGGCTGATTACTGGAGAACTTGCTGCCATGTCTCCTGCCATTCAGCACCATGTTCTTGGTTTCTCCCATCTACTTCATACCAACTGGCGGTCTGGGGAAGGCGCATTGAGCTGCTGTGTGCTTCTGAGAAACCATTCAACAAGGAGACAGCAGAAACCACTGGGATGAAGCTTGATCTGTGTCTTATCTGCCAGGATACTCCAAAGCAAACTTCACTTGTTTCTTTTGATGTTACTTCACCTACATAAAATATGAAATCATTATATTATATTTTGCTTATCAACGTATAAATGTATTTGATCAATGTTCGTAATTCGAACACAATTTCAACAAGCATATTAGTAGCTGAATTCATGATTAGCATGCAGTGAATTTGAAAAAAAAAAGTGTTGCAAGACGTTTATTACTTTTCAAATATTCTCGAGTATAGAGCGCAACCCCCTGGATGCTATTGGAAATAACAAAAGCTGCCTTCAATTAAACTACAAAGCTTGAATTCACAATCAATATTGTATTGCAAATAATACAACATTGACCAATATTTCATAAAATTAATCTTACACATAAAATATGTTTGATAACTAACATTGGCAGACCTATCCACTGTAGCTAAAACACTCCCGTGTAAACGACGGTGTATTTAAATCCCAACACAAACCACATTTAAGTATATGCCCCAAAATTACTGTTTTACTACAACTAAATGCAATGGTGATATAATACAATGCCTTTAAATTGTTTCTGCGACGAGTTAGTTCGCTTAATGTGTGGCTAACAGTCTAAAATAGCAGTTAAAGTAAACATTCGATGAACGCTAACAAGGTTAGCATCGAGCTAACAAAACAATGAGACTCGCCGAACCGGCAGAACAAATACATCTGAAACGGAGTTCCTGACGGATTTCCAGCATTGTAGTAATACATACAAGAGCATGATCGTACCCCACACATTTTATTTCTGTGAATATTGTTTTTAAAGATACTGACATTAACCGAAAATGATTATCAAACTAGGCCTAAGGTGCAAATTGCTAGGCGACACCCGGAAAAGCCCTGAGCAAGGAGGGATCTCGGTTAGCATATCCACGCAGTACTCCAAATACTCACTTTATTCTCTTCCGCGTTGAGGTTTGCCCATCACCAAAGTCCAATGCAGTCCAAAAATGACATATTGCCAAAAACTGACCGAAAATATTACATTAAAATTCAAGATGGCGGCCGTTTCCAGATCAACAGAGACGACAGGATAACCGAGCCGCCTCAGAAAGAAATAGACCCAAAATGTTTTAATTATCGGCGCTAATTTGACGCTGGCTTCTTCTTTCTACACCCCAAACTGTCCACATAATACCGTCGCACAAAGAAACGGTGACTGGATGTTGACCAAGCGCTATAAACGCCTCGACAAACTCAGATGTATACAAAGACAGCGTTGTTGTATTACCCCTTTAAATGTGCACTTGCGGATCAGTGCGCGCGTGTTTCCGTGGAGCAGCAACTGCATCCCACCGACTCTCACAAATATACACTTTAAATGGAACAGTGGAAGAACTAAGTATTTTTGTAAGTCGTGAGCACGTAGAGAAATGGTACCATAATCAGCTACAATAACTGTATTATTATTATTTTCCCCTGAAGTGTGTGTGTTGTGTGTGTGTGTGTATATATATATATATATATATATATATATATATATATATATATATATATATATTCTGTGTTTTATGCAGATTCTCACAACTAACTAATTAGTAATATTGAAAATATACTGATTATTGTGCCACACGTCTGATGTTGTGATTCATAACGTTTTGAGAGTGGAGCACTGAAAAGTCTCTTTCAGGCATGACCTTTTAACATTATATTTACTTAAAAATATAAACAGAGAACAGTTAAGAAAAACAAAAAGACAAGTCAACATGCATAGGTCTACATCAGCACACTATAAAAAGTGAAAAGTGTTAAGGTTACACATAAAATAGACTATTTGGATCAGATTCATTAAAAACGTATTAAACAGGCATGTGCCTACATGTGGCTTTACTGTAACGATCATAGCACGGAGGTACAGCGAGATGGTGTAAACCGTATATTAGGTGGTTTACAAATGTATTTATTTTTTTGATCAGTGGTTTTAAACGAGTTTATTTAATTGAACTGTTCGAAAGAACCGATTCGTCGAAATGATTCATCATTCCCATCACCAGTCTGTGTGATGTATCGTTACGTTACCAGATACACGCTGTAAAAACATTTTGATATGATTTTCATTAATAATTTCGATCAGCATGAAATATTCGTTAAATACATGTAGAAATCTGACAAAAAGATACCACTGCCGCTATACGGAACTAATGACAGCAGAAATCGAAAAGCGTGTTAAGCCTGTCCTCGGATCAGTTTTTTTCCGTTTGAATCCTGTTTAAACGAGCAGCAGAACGTCCTCAGAGCTGTTCCCGGATCAGCCATAAACACCCAAGGCTGCAGGCAGCACGCACACTGATGATGTCATTCGCCGAGAACAACAACAGTCTCTCACAGGGATTCTTAGCGGCTTAGTTTGCTCTAAAATGCTGATTAATTCTCTCTAATTAAACGCCTTTTTGAATTAGGAGCCCAGTCAGACCATCACGATAGTTTGACTTAAAGTATTGCACTGAGCGAACTTTAGAACAGAAGATGTTTCACAGCTATCGCTAAAAGATGTCAGGCCGCGGTGACAAGCTAACGACGCGCCACTAGCTGTCTGTGCAAGTTTGAAAAAAATTACACGTCTTTTTTTTTTTTTTTACGAGCTTTTCTGAGCGAAGTGCTACAGTGTTTGCGAATAATATTAACTTGACATCTCAGAAATCTGCTAGTATGTTAAAGGTAAGTTATCATAGGTGTTTCCATATTGTTTACTAATTCAAGTGAAAATAGATAAATTGCACACTCATTTACTTAGTCGTTAAAATGTTTTATTACTAAATATGTTTTATGCATAAGATGTTTTTTGTTGCACACGATAAATGATACTTCATTTAAAAAAAAATCGAATCGAATAGACATTTTAATGTTTAGTACTGCATTTGTTTTATACATTTACTGTTGAGATTCCCGTGTCTTGTTTCACATGACAAACTACATTTTGTTTTGATATGTAAACAAAACTTAATCCAGTTCAAAACCGGTGTGAAAGATTTCCATACTGCTGAGATGCACATAATAAATGACTTTTTATTTTCTGAAAGGTTCAGTTAAACGTCTCTCAGTGAGAGCAAGACAAAAGGATGATCTTGAAGAGTTAACCAAGCACTGACAAACATGCCTCAACGGAAGAGAGCCCTTGTTCCCATTAATGCAAGGAGAAGGGTTAAAGCTGATGAAGATTACTTCCCTTTCAACTCTCTACCGGTGGAATGTCAACTCCATGTGCTCTCATTCCTCAGCGAAGTGGACAAATGCAACTCTGCCCTTGTGTGTGCGAGCTGGAGCTGCTTAGTGCGCTCTGGGAAGCTCTGGAGAGTTGCAGACTATTCCCGCCGTGGGGTGTTTAATCTGGGCCAGGAGGGTCTGCTTGTTTCCAACAGAGAGTTTGAGCGCTGGAAAGCTTGGGTTCACCATTACACACATCATCTTATATCCCGTGGGGCTAGTTTGCTTACTCTGAAGGCCAGTTTTGATCTAGGGGACCAGTGCAATAAATGGGGCGAGCTCCTGTCACATCTTCTAGAGAACGTGCATTGCCGGGATCTCAGTCATTTAGACTTGAACTGGACATTTACGCTGCTGGAACCTCTCGACCTCCGTGTCCACACCAGTTCTAGTTCTCATCAAGAGAATATTACCAAGATGGACCAGGTCAACAACTTTCATATTCTCCTAGCCAGGCTCGTCCACAGCTGTCCCAGGATTTCCAAAATGCGCCTGCACTTCGACTGGTCCGAAACATCCGTTGCGCTGATCACTCAGTTCCAACACCTCCGTATCTTAGAATTGAAGTACTTTTGGGTATTCAAAGGGGTCAGTCCGAACACTTTACAGCTGCTGGCAAAATCGCTGCCCAATCTAAAATCCCTCACGCTCCATGTTCTTGTTCCACTGCGAAATCTAGGAATCTCGTACACCCTTGAATCCCTTTCGCTCGAGTTCCTTGATGTGTCACCCAGTCGAGGTCTGGTCTTCTCCTGCCTCAACCTCCCAGCGCTGCGAGAGCTACGGGCGAAAAAGATAGTTCGGGGCATTACTCTGGACCGTCGGACTCGACTACAGATACAGAGTCGATGGCCCTGCTTGTATCAGGTCTTACGTGAAGGGACACCTAAACTTCAGGCCCTTAACAATGAAAGACTCCTTCCCAGCTGGAAAGAGCAAAGTTACAGAGAGCTGACATCAATCCTCCAGCAGTCTTGCTACTGTCTTCAGCATTTAGACAGCTGGCTTTGGTGAAGTTGAGACTTTTACAGACAATTACAGGCAACACATAATGGCCGAAATAAGCACAGCCACATCCTGAAGTAAACCATGTTGGACAATTCGAAGGACCAAAAATAGAATCAGATAACACACTTCTGCTGATCCTTTCAATATGTCCAGATTCTTAACTATACAATCATGCCTCAAGAGTTTTAGCTTGTGTTCTGGCTGAAGTGTGTGCATTTTTTAGGAGCTTAAGTGAATTCAGGAAAAGTGTTATATTGTGCAAAGAGGAGAATAAAGCGGATTGTGGCAGGGGAGTGTGGCTCACTTTGACAAGAACTTTAATTCCTCAAAATATTTCAGTCCTTGTGTGTTTCAGTAGGAATCAACAAAACAATTGTTGCCTTTATTTTGTGTGCATTTTTGTCTTGAAATAATTTTTATTTCAATGTTTTCAGCTTTCCATGACCAAAAGTTATGACATTCTTGATAATCTATATTTGAGACAATACAGACAACTTTTTTTTTTTCCGGTAATTGAATTGTAATCTTTCTTTCATAAACTGGAATTTAAATAGAAGGATTACAATTTTTATCAAGCCTAGGATTGTTATTTTGAAGTATTTTCACATGATTGAAAATATGCATTGTGTTGCATCTTCATGTTTATCCATATTTGGGGCAAATGTCTCATAATTAAAAGGACCGTTACTGAGTTTAGGGCTTTCTAAAGAATTAATAAGAGTAAAACTTAAACTGATAATCCATTCTTGACATTATGAGGTATCAACTGACCAATGAATAAGCATAGATTGACTGAGATCAGATACTTCGCATTCATGCCAAGCATTTAACCAATGTAATATAAACTTTAAACACAGTGTCTTTCATGATGTCTGTGATCTCTGGAGTATTTTATGAAATGAAAATATTGCCTTTAGCCTTAAAAACCAATAGATCAATCATATAATTTATTTTTTATGTGCATAGAAGGGTTTTTATTAATAATAGTTTTTTTTTTCCTTTGTAAACAACTCAATGGATGAAAATGTGATTAGCATTATCTCATGCTCGTCCACAGGATGGCACCATACCCTTTTCTTTTTTAGCTGTGTTCCTTTCTTGCCGCCCGTAAAAACAGCAGTGTGAAGTGATAAATGAATTCTGTGTACTGGCTGGAATTGAAACCGCTACAATAAATTCATATGATTTCACTAAATAAGGTTTTTTTGTTTTATGTATTCAAACTTAGTGCTACAAAATGGTCCACTGTCTCTAAGGTTCCCTCCCATCAATGTTAATATTTGTAGGTTCATTTTAAGATAATTCTGAAATGTTATGTAGTCATTTCAGTTTCAAAGAGGCAGATTCGATTTGGTTTGATTTCTTTTTTGTTTTTATATTTTGGAATGTAAAGGGTGAAAGTTTTAATAGTCTGTCTATTCTAAAAAGTAGATTCCACAGGACATTTGTTAATTTTAATAAGACAAAAAAAAAAAAAAAAATGTTGAGAATAAAACTGAATGAAGGGGCAGGTGTTAAAAAAAAAATAAGCAGGAGAGCCCCCTCCTCCAACTCTTAAGAAAACACACTAGAAGTTTCCCTCGAAAACACTGATATAGTACTACAGAAGGTTCAGAAACCAGCTACTTAACCAGTCAGGTGATTCTGGAAAAGTTTCTTGGCAGCAGCACACTGCTCTCACCTGACAAGGTCTCAAACAGCTGGATGTCTCATCACTGAGGTCTGAAGTTCTCTGGCAGAACATAAGATGGACTCAAGAAGATCAGCATGGGTTTACTCTAGCTGGTTCCAGTGATTAAAAAATTGACATTTACATCTGATGCATCACCTTTCTCAACATCTAAGCTTTCTTTTCTTTTTCTTTTTCATTTTGTTTTTATTTCTGACCTTGAACTACATAATCAATATAAAAAATGGATGTGGGGCAGAGTGCGAAGGGACACAATACATGTGAAATACCATTATATTTGTTTGTTTCTGGCTCATCCACGCTAGTTAATGTGTAATCTTGGAATGCGCTCTTCTAGGCGTGTTCTATGTGCTTGACGCCTTTATCAATAAATATATTGTCAAGGTCTGCGAGAGAGAGTTTAAAAACTTACAGCAAGTTCTCCTAGCTCAGTTCATTCTTGGAGGTTCCTCAAAAAGATCAGAAATGGCCAAAGGATCTTGCATGTCCAAGTCCTTGGCTGTCGGCATTGGGGTCCTCACAGTATCTTCTGTTAGTGGTTTAGTGTTGATGGCTGTGATGTACCAAATTCAAATAGAGAAGTTTCCTCCAGTGAGTCCACCGACTCCAACTAAACCGGGTATTCCAACAGGACCTCCGACTCTCAGACTTCCTGACTATTTGATTCCTGAGAGCTACAAAGTCTTCTTCCAACCGTACCTTTACGCAGCGATAAATAACAACTACACAAACCAATCCTTCGTTTTCACCGGGAACTCAACTGTTAGAGTAAAGTCTATGGCAGTCTCAGAGACCATCTATCTTCATGTTCACGACCTAAACGTGACGACTGTGGAAGTGACAAAATCGGATTCAAATGAGAAATTATCAGTGAAAGGATATACAATTTTTCAAAATGAAACTAATTTCCTTAAAATCGAACTAGCGACAAAAATCTCTGGAAATGGGACCTACTATGATATTTTCACCAAATTCGAAGGGGAACTTCTTGAAAACTTGGCTGGGTTTTATGTAAGCTGGTACACGAAGAAGATAAAAGCTGAGGAGGAGGAGGAGGAGGATCAGGAGAGGTAAAGACTCTGTACATTATATTAGAAAGTGTAGAAAATGTAGTTTCTTTCAATAGAAACATCTTGTATGGACAAGTAAATATACAGTGTGTGTATATTCATATATACTCATATGTATATAGTTTATATATTACATTTTTGTATTTCAAATGTTGCTTTTCAAATATGTTTTCAGTTCATTTAAGACAGGAACTTCGAACATAATTGCTGTTGTTCATTTTTATTTACTGTTTTGCATAAAAATGTCTCCACAGACTCCTCGCCACCAGTCTGCTGCAACCGACAGATGCCAGGAAAGTTTTCCCGTGCTTTGATGAGCCAGCACTGAAGGCTGTGTTTGATATTACTATTATCCACAGACCTGGCACTATTGCCCTGTCCAATGAAATAGGAGGTTAGGATCCTTAGTAGTACTGCACTGATCTCACTGTACTGATAATAATGAAAAATTATTCATATAGATATATAGTCCTCCTGTCTCTAATACGGATAACAATAAATCAAATCAACTGTTGCAAAGGCCTTTAAAAAATCAAGCGAATATTGTTCAATATAACTTCAATTTTTGTTTTATCATTAGGGGCACATAAGATCGAAATAGATGGAGAAGAATGGATTGTGACTGCATTTGAGGAGACCCCCATAATGTCAACTTATCTGTTGGCTTTCACTGTATCGGATTTTACGTATAAATCAAAACCTTCCAGTACTAACATAAATGTATGTTTCTTAAATTTTTAAGTTAATTTTTTTATTTAAGCCACTCGAGTGTCTGCTTTTTATTTATTTATTAACATTTCAAAAATGATATGTATTTCCAAGATACATGCTCGGAAGGATGCTATTGATGCCGGCCATGCTGACTACGCAATTGAATTAACAGAGAAGATTCTGAAATACTACGAAGAGATTTTTGATTTGAAATACCCACTTAAAAAAATAGGTCAGTCAACGGAAAGGAACTGCATTCACTGTTTCAATGTGGATTATTTTAATTGCATGCATTAATATGTGTGGAAGAGGTTTAACACTTATTTACATTTATTCACTCTCAAATTGTTCCAAACATGTATGACTTCAGTTTTAGAAAAAAATATTTTACTATTATTATTATTTAAATGGGGTCCAAGGTTGTTTGGGAGTCCTCTGATTTTGATTCATGGACAAATGCATTCTTCAAAATATAATATTTTGTGTTTCACAAATAAAAAATAAAAAAGGCAGGTTTGGAACAACATGAATTTTTTTGTGTGAGCTGTTCTAAATTGAACAGATACAATACAACTACAATGGGAGCATTCAAACTCAAAGTTTATAAGACCACATGCTGAATTTGTTTTCTTACAGACCAGATTGCTTTGCCAGACATCAGTGGTGGAGCTATGGAAAACTGGGGTTTCATTTCATATCAGGAGTCAGGTCTGTTATATGATAAAGAAAGCGGATCGACATTTGATCAAGAGCTCGTGGCCACTATGATCGCTCATGAATTAGCACATCAGGTAAGCATCTCCATTTATTTAAGAACATGATGTATAACATAACAAAACAAAGATATTAACCGCTCCAACAAAACGAGAATAATGTACCATTTTAACTGACCAAGTAAATAATGAAATTGTAAGAAAATGATATAGGAAGCACTTTCCTTTTTTCACGTGTTGATTAGCCTGTTTAGTTTGCTCTCCTATAGCATGATAGTTCATTGTGTTTTATTATAAGCATTTTTTTTGCTGTAAGCCTACAGAACATTAGATCATCCACTAGAACCCCTAAATAAGTCTTTAACTAAATCATCTTTTCACACCTGTGTTTGATTTCAGTGGTTTGGAAACCTTGTTACCATGCGCTGGTGGAATGATCTTTGGCTGAATGAAGGATTTGCAACATACATGTCATACATTGGGGTGGAAAATGTTGGCTGGGACTTAGTATGTTTTTGTTTTATTTTAGAACAATGATTTAACAGTAAACCCAGGGTTAATTCTGTCTTTCATTCTTTCTCATTTGTGGACAGCTACAATGGCCATAAGTTCATTAAATAAAAACTCTGCATCCCTCCACCTCCTCTGATGATATGATTGATTTGTGTTTTCAGAGAGATCTTATCGTTCTCAGAGAAATCCAGACCGCCTTTCAAGTGGATTCCTTAAACTCTTCCCATCCTCTCAGCTTGCAGGAAAATTATATTCAAACTTCCACTGAGATCATAGACCTTTTTGATGACATCACCTACAGGAAGGTTGGCATTAATACATTCCAGCATGTTGATGAGCATACTTTACAAAAATGTTATAATATATTTTATAAAGTGATCTTTTATTACTATTATTATAAGAAACCTCCATGCTCTGTTCATTCTTTAGGGTGCTGCTGTGTTGAGAATGCTGGCCACATTCATAACCGAGGACGCATTTATGAAAGGAATCAAGGTAAAGCGAAATGGGGGGAAATGCATATATAATAATTCATATTTTTTAATAATATTGAAGTTGCTCATTTTAATACCCAACTCAACTACATTATATATACATATTTTAAATATGTAAAAAATATTGTATTTATTTTTTATAACTCTCATTATACCTTTCATGGTATAATATGGCTTCCATAACAATTTATGTTTTTATGTGTTATAATATTTTCTGTATTTATGAAGATTTTAAGGTATGGTTATGACTGCATAATTACAAACTGTATGTATTTTAGACGTATCTTAACAAGTTCCAGTACAAAAACACTGTGTACAAAGATCTTTGGAGCTGCTTGCGAGAGGTAAATTAAGAACCTATGTACCTTATTTTCAAGCTGAAATGATATGATATGAGAAGATAATGACAAATATTTCCCACAATGATCAGGAGACAAAAGAAAATGTGGAAGCCTTCATGAGCACATGGATTGAGCAAGTGGGGTATCCAGTAATCACCATTATTACCCAGACGGGGGAGACTTCTCAAGAACAGTTTTTACTAAAGCAAACAGGGGGCCATGAGTGAGTTTCAAAAATCTAATTGTGGTTTACATCAGCATACAAACAATAGTATAATATTTACTGAATCATTTATGAAACATGGTACATAGCAGTGGATTTAAACTACAATCAAACGCCAAATGAATCATATTAAGTAGCCTAGCTTTCTTACCCAAATTGCTTTTTATTGATTCATTCAAATATTGTTAATTTGCTTCCTAACAGTATTCCATGGCAAGTTGACATCAGATACATTAAGGCTACTGATTCCGGGGTGAAAAACGATTTACTGAGAGTTAAAGGTCCAGGTAAGGAACAGAGAAACATCAAAGCATCATTTCAAATTATACAAAAAAAAAAAAAAAAAACTTGGCAAAACAACAAGCATAAATCTGCAGTAACTTTTTTTTGTTTTTTGTGATTAACTGCTTCTCATTCCTGAATTCTTCTTTACAGTCCGAAGGCCGCACTTTGAACTTAAAGACAAAGATGAGTGGCTTCTCGCAAATGTCAATTGCACTGGCTTTTTCCGTGTCAACTACGATGAAGAAAACTGGAATAAGCTTCGTATGCAACTTGAAAGAAATCATCATGTAAGTATCTTTGAAGAAAGTTTTGTTACTAGTATCCTGCCTCTGTCACTATATGATGTCAGCATTCTACCGCGTCATTTTAAAACAAATTCAACACATAACATCATAATAATAAATCCAAAATATAATTTTCTCCACTTTCCTGCAACACTGCAGTTTTAAATGTGTGCTCTTTTAATTCAGCTACCAGTATTCTGTTGGTCACAACTGGACTTCAAATGATTAGAATTCTGGAACGCAGCCAAATGCGAAACTTTTTCACACAAGCTTGTGTTTGCTTCTCTGCTGCATTGGCAGGTGTATGAATAGAAATCAGTAGAACGAAAAGTATAGTAACCTCTCCATAAGTGGAGAAGAACGAAAAAGAACAGTCACATTCTAATACGTTTTAGTTTTAAATAACAAGTGGATTTTTGATGCCAAGAGGCCAAAAAGCACAATCTCCCTCAATATCTAGAGTGAAATTAAACACAGTACCAATTTTGCAGTCCCCGGGTATGCTATGTTCATGTACTTGCGTGAAGTAGGTTTGATCATTTACTGAAAATATTTTAAATCCAAGCCCGAGAATACTGATGTGATCAAAAGTGGCTTAATCTATGTTATTGATCTCTCTTTAGGTCATTCCCCTCATCAACCGAGGGCAACTAATTGATGATGCTTTTAATGTTGCAAGGTAAAAAAAATTTGATTGGCCAATGTTGTAAAGAATTATTTGGCTTGCTTTTATTTTATTTTTTTCTGCATTTCAACTGATTATTTCTATATAGGGGTCATCGCCTCAACATCACAATTGCATTGAGTCTAACCAAGTACCTGATCAATGACACCGAGTATATTCCATGGGAGTCAGCACTGAAAAACCTGGATCATTTAATCCTTATGTTTGATCGCTCTGAGGTCTATGGTCCAATAATGGTGAGCATAAAAGAAATAGTTTTGTGAATGTGCATAACATAGTGAAAATTGTGATACTCACCATTGACTGTACAATTCTATGGCTAGAAATACCTACGCAAGCTAATCACACCACTATATGAGCACTTTGAGAATTCCACAATAAATGGAACCATTCCTGAGAAACACACTGACCAGTAAGCAACACTTGTGTCTTGCTTTATGTATATTTTGTTGAACATCTAGCAATAATTTATTTTTTCCCTCAGGTATAACCAGGTAAATGCGATTTCAGTAGCCTGCAGCAATGGCCTTCCTGAGTGCATAGATAATGCTAAGAATCTATTCAAAGATTATAGAAACGGCACAAATAAGTGAGTTGCGCCTTAAAGATAAAATGAAATGATTGTCAATAACAGTTCTACAAGATGCATAAATCATATTGACTTGAATGATCTTTTTACATTTAGCATTCATCCAAATTTGAGGAGAGCAATCTACTGCAGTGCAATAGCTTCTGGGGATGAGTATGATTGGGAATTTGCTTGGAAAGAATACCAAAGAGCCACAGTCACGACAGAGAAAGACAAACTAAGATACGCCTTATCATGTACCAAAGAAATCTGGCTGCTGAACAGGTCAGCGCAGAGCAATGAGCTTTATACCATCTCATCCGCCCATTTTGTTTACTTCATACTGACCACTGAGGTTTGTAATACTACAGGTATCTTCAGTACACTCTTGATCCCTCAAAGATAAGGAAGATGGATTTGGTTTCTACCATAAACTACATTGCCAAAAACGTCGCTGGCCAGCCCCTCGCTTGGGATTTTGTCCGTGGCCATTGGTCCTACCTCACCCAAGAGTAAGTTTTGATTTTAACATTTATTTGAATTCAGTGAATGGAAACTAGAGAGGTAAATGCCATAAACCTGAACTTCTTGTGCGAAATACTCATTCAGCAAACACGAGGATGTTCAGTTGTCTTTGACTTGAAACCAATCATGAATTGTGAAATGTAAATCTTGTAAACTCCTGCAGGAATATTTACAGCAATGAGGAAGTTATAGCACACACTTAACATAAAAGAAACAAAGATCAGGAGCAGTTTGGGGACCAAAGGCTGCCTTCAGCTATAAATGAATGACAGTCCGAATTGTCTTAAAGGCTTTATAACATAAGTTACCAGAAATATATGGGCATGTGACTAACGATCATCTCCTTTGACAGGTATGGAGTGGGAGTCATATCTTTAGGCAGTCTGTTAGATGCCGTGACAAAAAGGTTCTCCACGGACGTTGAACTTGAAGAGGTGCTTACTCTCTCATTCTTTAGTTATTACAGAGGGATGGTAAAGTGTAATAGTAGACAACTTCTCAATCTGTAATTGTGTTTCCACCACTGATCTTACACAAACATTCCAAATTGTCTCTACACAGCTGAAGCAGTTTCAGAGGGAGCAAGAAGAGGCTGATCAGGCCCTTGCAGCTCGAGCTTTGGAGCAGGTCATTGAAAGGACAGAGGCAAATATTAAGTGGGTGAAAGAAAACAAGCAGATTGTTAAGGAATGGTTCATGGGAGAGCTGTAGGATCTTTTAGTTTTTTTGTAGGCCAAGCACAATTAGAGTATAGGCAGTGGAGCCAATACAATCACAAACAGATGTAAAGGCATTCCACAATAAAGGCAACCCCCTCTTATGGTTCGGAGATGGTTTCGAACAAAAGATGACTTTCACTGGAGAATTATTCAAGCTTTAGAAGAGAATAACAAAGAATGTGCAATTTTAAAATGGCTACATAACACATTCCCTATGCTATGTTGAGTAGCTAATGCCAACTCTATTGCGTATACTAGAAAAAAGGCCAAGAATGAATGTTAAGGGCAGCTTTATTGCCTTTACTATGATTTAGTTGATATTAGTGACTCTGTTTACAGTGAGGAAATCACATCTAAGCACATTCGGAAAGCACTGTATGTCTATTGTTATAGTTTAATCTTATTAAAATACATATTTAAAAATATTAGCTTGATTTTCATATTACATTTTATAAAACCACAGCCATCATTTTGATCAATGTGATTGGTTGAAAGGTTGAAGATAAAATGACAAAGGATGTGATGTGTGTTTTTATTAGACTTATTGTTTTTATTGAAGGCAAACATCTAAATCTTTAAATAAAGTGCATTCTTTTTACACAACTGTATTATTTTTTACATTTTGGGGTGCATTCATACTCCAATAGATCTATGATGTTATGAGATTAGATATTTTATATCTATATTAGACATTTAAATTGTACATGGTCATTTCCTCTTAGTTTTACATTTAGAGAACCTTTGCTCTCATTAAAAAAAAAAGAAATGTAATCTTCAGCATGTCTCAAACGAAATATACATTTTTATACTGAACACAATAATGTTGTGATATCTAAATTCAGTTGTAGCCTTTAATACTACTGGTTTAACAATAATGCCACTAATTGGCTATAATTTTAATATTGTTGCATTTCTAAATATGATATTGTAGAACTGTTTTCAGTTTACAGTGCTTGATGATCTTAAAGGGATAGTTCACCCAACAATAAAAATACTGTCCCTCATGTCATTCCAAATCCGCAAGACACAAATTAAGATATTTTTGATGAAAACCGAGAGCTTTCTGACCCTGCATAGAAAACAACAAAACTATCACATTCAAGGCTCAGAAAATCAATAAGGACATAGTAAAGATTGTCCATGTGACATCAGTTCAATCGGTTCAACCTTAATTTTACGACGCTATGAGAATCCGAGGAATGCACACATGGACTATTGTAACATTTTGATGATCTTTTCTCGTATTTCATTAAAAATTCTTACAAAAGTCTCAGGGGTTTGGAACAACATGAGGGTGATTAAGTGATGACAAAACTTTCATTTATGGGTGAATTATCACTTTAAGGATATCTCCTTAATATACACAATATACTTAAAAGGAAATTAAAATACAAAAGTCTTTATTTTAAAATGGTACTTTTGCGGTTTATTTAAGATATTTTCATGTGATAACAAATGAATACTGACCATGTGGTCTTGTTTTGTGGCGTAAATACACATTTGGTAGACAGATAAGGCACTATGATGCACGGTGAAGCTCAAGGGTGTCGTTCAGTCATCCTGAAAAGAAGATCCCACACAACATAAAACAGATGTTACAAGTTTGCACAATGAAACTCCGACAAATCCTTCACCTGATCACGGTGTTATTTTCTCTTCATCTTAAACCTCTTGATGACAGAATAACAGGAAATGGTTAAAAGATTACACATCTGTTCATGATAAATCCATTTCCAAAACCAATTCTTTATTTAGTCAGAGCAAAACAGAAAATTTCTTCAACTGGGCAGATAATCTTACCCATTCTTCATCGTCTGCTCCCTCACACTGACCGCCGCTCTTCCCCTTATTTTCCCGATCTGCTTTGTTAGCCAGTATTTTCTCTGTCCACGATGCTCCAGCGTTCTCATCTCCTGCAAAATTGCACTTCGTCACAGTACCACCATCCAGTTTGGCGAAGGAAACTAGACAGAACAGCACATGCAGCCATCTTGATTTATCCAGAAGTATATACTATTTTCAGAACTGTACTTACAAATAAAGGGCCCGTCTCCTTTTGTTTTAAGGCGGATTTCTCGGCCTGGCTCGAGCTCGGTTCTGTCCATCTCTGCTTCTGAGATCCAGAATGCGAAGGACTGACTAGGACAATGTTTTGCTGTTATTTTAACCAGCTGGTCCTTATTCACAATGTCACTCAGCTGGCGCTCATTTAGACAATCTGTTTCACCCTTAGCCTCCACTTCTGCAATGACAAACAAACCAACACAACATGCATGTAATAGTCTGCTTCAATACATCAAGACATTTTTGTTAAATCAGCATTTACAAAATTATACATTTACTTATTAGAGTTTATTCAAGTTGTTATTATTGCATGGTATAACTGAATGCTGTTAGAACAGGTTGGCATTAAAAAGCACACACACACACACACACACACACACACACACACACACACAAAACACTTGCCATGTCAAAACCAAATGGATTTTCAGTTTAAATAAATGTACTTTATGGTTACTCACTGAAGGAAGACATCAGGTATCCTGTGTTGACCTTCCTGGTATCACTGAAGTTAGGTTCAATTTCATTTCCTTTTGAATCATATTTTCTGCGATGTATTCTGCTTGGCTTGATGTACAATACATTGTAGCGCTCCTGAAATTTACACAAATTAAGTTTTTAATAATAATGATATCCCAAACTTATGTTTTTAATATATATATATATATATATATATATATATATATATATATATATATATATATATATATAAATATCAACAACAAAACGATTGTTGAATTACTAAGTGTCTTTTAAAACATTATTAATTAAGATCTTTGTCTTTTTATGAAAATAAAGTAATATTGGGTTTGGTGATTTATATATTTTACACTGATGAAAAAATACAGAGAACATTGTAAAACATTATTACAATAAAAACGGTATATTATACTATATAATAAAGAATAATTTATTCCTGGCCATTACTCCAGTCTTCAGTGTCACATGATGCTTCAGAAATCATGTGTGTGTATATATATATATATATTATTATTAACAACCTTAATTTTCTGACCCCAGACTTTTGAAAGTTAGTCTAGATTATTGATTTATTAATTGAGGAAGAGTTTTAAGTTCTCTAACCTTTCTGTTGTTCACATCTGTTATGACATGGCGTGACATATCCACGACCGCCCCCTCTAAAATGACACCATGACCACTGGAAATTAAAAAATATAAATAAAACACGATGCAGGAACCAAGGAGAAAACAATAGCTACAATAAAAGTACAATGACAGTCATAAATTCCGACAGAACGCCATAGTCATATTTGCTATTATAAAACTATGGTCACTTTTTAACCAACGCTGCCATATAGAAACTTGACGAAATATTCTTAATAAGCACATCAAGTATTAATATACTTAATTTATTGTATTTGTACAATATTAATTGTAACTCGACTACGGCATTTATGGTTATCCATGTACACGGGAGAAGAAAACCAGGTTGTGCACTCGATGTCGACTTCGAGGCAGCTACACATCAAAGCATTACCTCTGGTGAACTAAAGGATCCCATGTGGAGGACAATTTCTCATTATGGACAGGTTTGTTTAATAACGCAGAGTTGTCATAAATGCGACTCATCTTCAGCCGATGATTTGGATTTCGTCGAGGTCGAAAGCTCTGCTACTTCCTGCTTACGTCATCATGAATGCTGCGTACTTCGCAAATGTTGCTACTATCTATCTATCTCTCTATCTCTCTATCTCTCTATCTATCTATCTATCTATATATATATATATATATATATATATATATATACAGTTTCTCTTTCAAGAAGATATTAATATCTATATTAAATCTTCGCCTACCTCATGTAACAAAAACTCTGAATGTTCAGTTTTTGGTGTTTTTATATAACTTTTATGTATTATTTTTTGTTATGTGATCTGTTTTTTTTTTTCAGTTGTTTATCTATCTATCTATTTATTTATTATTAGTTTTTCTTTCCTAAATTTTCATTGCTATGAATTGTTAGGCCATCCATGAACCCCTGGCTCTTTTCATTGGAATATGTTTTGTTCACTTTTTTATTCCCTAAGCAAGTGTTTAATTATTATTATTTATTATTATTTTATTTATTTTTTTAAAGGGGAAAACACCAGACTGAGAGTTTTTTTCTTTCTTTCATAGAAATATCACATTGCTTTGTGAAATTTGCCATTATAATAAGTCACTAACTAAATTGTTAACAATTAAACACAATTAAAAAAAACAGCCTACCGTGACAATTCATTGTCGTAAAGATAAACTCATAAAGCATATCATATATTTATTTATTTTTAGAGAGAGAGTATTGATCTAGTCTAGCTGCATCTTCTTTATATGATCAATAAAACGTAGTCAGAATTAGAGAATATTTGCCGCTATGTGGCTATAGCAATGAAACCTGTTCATTTCTATCCAGATACAGTTGGTATGACTTTCTGTTTACCATTTGGCAATCAGCAATAAATGTTTTTGTAAGCTTTATAGTATGACAATACCTGAGATTGTTAAGGCAGTTCCAAATGCAAATCTTAGATAGACATTGCAAACTTACTACTAACATCTACATACTTACGAGCACATGAGCATACAGAGTTCAATCTTGAATATTTAGGCTATCTGTTATGGACTAAATGTACATTGCATATCTGAAATATTTCTTGATGCATTTAATAAATGAATGTTAAGTCCTGGCTTTTTTAAGGTTAGTCCCTGTGTTGGTTTGATCCGCAGGTCGCTTCTTTCCTGAGCTTGATGTGTCTTTGAGACTGACTGATTCACATTGTTGCAGAATCCCCTGTAGAAATGAGCAAGAATACAAAAACTATAAGATTCATTTTATAGTTTAAGTATTAAAGCCCCTGTGGACAGCTGAGACAAGCTTACAGTAACAGCCAGCAAACTTGCAAAAAAAAAAAAAAAATGCAAGATTATGTCATACCTCTTCCTCTAAATTAGCTTCACTTCTTTCCTGACTACATGAGTATGGTGGACTCTGCTCTGAATTTCCACCTGTAAAAAACACCACCTCAGACATAAACTGTCCTGAGCATTGCAATATTCTGTATATAGCACCATAAAACACAAACCCATTAAGTATTTCGAACCAGAGCTCTTTCTCACATGCTATGAGTCAAGAGTCTCATTAACCGATGTCAATATCTGCTGTTTTCCATCAACAAAGCTTCTTACAGTGCTTTGGAAAGTCGCGCAGCTGGATATTTAACCACACATTGCGTCTCTGAGCCCATCCACCCGGCGCTTCCACCTCATAGAGACGGCCTCTTTCTTCTTCGTGGATCCCGAGAAACTTCTTGCAAACTGTAAACAATTATTTAAACAAGTTGTGTAGGCTTTAGATACATACATAGTTGCGTAGGCTTTAGATACAGTTGTGTAGGCTTTAGATACATACATATTCATAGATAAAAGTCAGTGTTACCAGTCTTTCATAAGTTCAATGCAGAGCGATTTGTGTATTTTGCATGCACATGGTAAAATCATTTTGGAGATTTACATATTTAAATGCAGTTGTCAAAGGTTTGTAGTATGATGATGTAGCCTATCGACCCCAAACTTTTGAACAGTAGTGTAAGTTTTAATTTTTAAAGCTGAGCATTTTGGATTTTTATTCTTTACATGTAAATAAAACAGCTAAAAAATTAAAGGGCAACTTTATAAAAAAAAACATTATCAACAAATAATCAACCAACCATACCAGGATAGCAGGTACATCACAGAGACGTCTATTTGACATCTGCATTTATATCTGCAAGACGTATTTTTTGTTTGCTTATCTGCAATACGTCTATAGGACACTTCCTAATAGATGTCAAATAATAGATGTTTAGAAAATGTCTTTAAGATGTTTATGTTTTCGAATTTTTGTAAAACTGACATCTTAGACACATCTATCAGATGTTTGTAAACAGCAGATGCTTTCCAGATGAAGCCATCTTTAACAGACACCTTGCAGACATACTCTAGGTGTGTTATGCTATGTTTCCGAACACCAAAACCTTTGGACATTTCTGTATACATGCCTCCATACATGCCAGGAGACAAAGGAAAGCTAATTCCCAGAACGGCCTCAGAGGGTTGAGACGAGCAGAAATCCTCCAGCATCTGTAAAGCGAGTCCAGTCCTTCTCCAGTGAGAGCGAACAAACACTGAGTCCAGCACAGGGAGCTGATAACTCTGGCCAGTGCAGCTGTCACACAGGCTGCCTGTGATAAAACAAACAAACACATTTTTATAAAATATAATAGAAAAGCATGATAGAATAACTACCATGTCACCCAAAATTTACCTTTTTTCTTAACGGTGTAAAACCCTACTGCTTCTCCATTTTGCCAGAGAATTTTGCCATGTTCCCGCATGGAATAAACAGAAAAATACAGGTCTTCTCCGAGAGGCCTTTCCAGAATTCCAAAAATAACTTGACTAAGCATGAAAAGCACAACTCTCTCCATAACTGACTCCACCTGGGATGATAAAAACCATCAGAGCCTTTAGGAAATGGTGACAATGTTAGCATTCTGACATTTCTGGTCAAAACATCGACAAAATCAAATAAAGTTTGCCAGACAATGCGTTACTCACTAACACAAGTCCACGTCTTGATTTGTTCGAGGTCTTCAAAACATCACCAACAGGCCACCATTCGCCTTGCAAGTACACAGCAACCACTAAAAGAATAGTCTATACATTATCCGAAATGAAACCAAATGACACAAAACAGGTAGTGAAATTAAAAATACAGCCTGCGCAGGACCTTGGGTTTCATCCTCAGGTGTGTGGAGAGCAAGAATGAAATGTGATAGATCAGCATCTCTCAGAAACGCAAGCCGGCCAATGTTCTCGCAAGTTACTTCCACCTGTCATCACAAATATCACTCTTTGAGGAACTGAAATGAGGAATTTAGTCTGTCTAAAATTAGTGAGCAGCATACCCACACAGCATTTTGGTGTTGGCTAGATAGCCAACTAAATTTTGAGACAATATGTAACTAAATTCACTACTGAATGCAAGTGTGTTTGTTCTGACTTTCTCTCCATGAGGAAGGATGATAGGCAGGGCACCACCTGACTTGACACTGGACAGGTATTCGTCATATCCTGTGCTCAACTCGTCATAGTGCCGAACATGTAGATCCACTGGATAGGGTTTCACTTGAAAGACGACATTTGACATGTTAATAACATGGAGTTTTAATTTCACTATGGCATTATGGCACACTTTTCAACAATGATGAATGATTTAATTACTAGCAGCATTTTACTGAATGTGGTTGAACTGCGTTTGTGTGACTTTTGTTGACAAATGACTGACTGGCGTGGATAACGCTAGAGCATGTTTGCATTGCAAAGCAACCTTTTAAAACTCTTTTTTTTTTAAATAACCAGTCATGGGAATACTCTCATTATCCGTTTTGGGAATGATCTTAGGAAGTCTGTCCTTACCTTTAAAACTATTCTCCAGTTTAGAGTTGGATTCCATTTTGACAGTCGTTCGACCTTTGAATGTTTCTCAACAGAAGTGCGCCATCTAGTGACTGTAAAGTATGAAGAAGAGAAATTAGTTCATTAATATTTTAACAATCCAGAGGTCTTCGTGGATAAATATTTATTTATATACTGAGCAGAAACTTCCTGTTACATAATCTGTATAATTCAGTGTTGCATTTTATTCAGGCTTAATTTAACTTGCGAACATTATCATCAATAAGATTTATTTCGGACCTCACATAGGCTACCCAATAAATATACATAATAAACAAAATATTGTTAAACTTATTTTTTTTAAATTATAATTATAGTAGGTGTCAGCTTCAATACTTTCATATAATTGTTTCAAGTATTACGAATTATTCATTTTTGTGTTATAGCCTATATTTTTTTTTATCATTTGGAAATATTAATTCCTTGGGGGGTTTTTTCAGTCAAACGCATACACAGTCACGCCAGTCAAAATGGTATTAATTTTATATAAATATATTAATAATTAATTAGAATTAATTATTAATTAGTTAATGATAACAAATGTGCCCTTTCTCTTTATCGCCTGTCATTCTGCAAACAAATTAAGAATTTAAGGCGAAAAACAAACAAACATTCAGCTAGTTACAATCCCATTTCCAAACAGTGACTGTCCAGTACTATATACACTGCCCACAAGATGGCAACAACATCATACAAATGTGAGACACAAGAATTAAAAAAATAATAATAATTAAAAACACACACAAGGCTTTTTGAGCCTTTTCCCATGCAAAATCATGTGCGGTACAAGTGCACTGTTTTGTACCGAGTTTTTTTTTTTTTTAACCTTGTTTTACTATACTCACAAACGTAGTCAAACTACAGTACACTCTAAATCTCGCCTGCTATGGAAAATGTATTTTGCATCCGTTTTATTCCCGTCTCCCTTCATCTCCATTACCCATAAACCACCGACTTCCCACTGAAGAAATTGCAGACATTTCTGAAATTCCTTTCACTAGGAAAGGCTAGCTTGGATGGTTAAATACGCTTTTGTAAAGCTGAGAGTTTATCCTCAAAAGGGGTTGACTGTCACTCGGCTATTAAACTGCTGAGGATATTTGGCATCAGAGCAAATATTGCAGCAAAGTAAATTGGGCAAAAGACTTTAAATGCAAAGCACCTATGTGGTTTCTGTTTAAGATGTAAAACGGGGTCTAGCTTTGCACATCAGCGAGGTTCATGCTTGTTTTCCTTCCTTGCTTTGTCATCAAGTTGTTTGTGTAACCCATGATGCGGGATTCCTTGAGTGTCTTCAATCCATGTCTGTCACATGACCAGACCTCACAAGAGGATTATGACATTGGCCTTGGCTTTACTGAACCCTGGCCTACTTTGTGACCCATGAAAGATGACACTGGCAAAAATAATGTCATTCTCACATTCTCATTCTTTATTATTTATAACTTTGTGCATGCAAAACACATTTTATTCAAGCAATTCAATTATAATGTAACGGCTGCTTTTATATAAAATATTTAAGGAAAGAAATCCAAACACTAGATGGTGGATATGTACTATAGTAAATACATGGTTGGTAATCTGAAGCTCAGAAAGAACTGCTAATAGATAATTCCAGCTAAGCTTTTTAGTGGCAACAGCAATCCAATTGATGAATCAAGGTTCACGCCATCCGAAAGAAGAGCTGAACTATATGAGATTTGCTTTCAATTTGCTGGGAGTATTGCAGCAAACACATTCTCTCCAACATCCAAATTCTACACAAACAGCTCAGACATAAGGAATGTCTCAGCTATTATTTATGAAGGAATATTTGATGGTCAGTGCTCATCTGCAATAAAAATGTTTGGCTCATGGTTTTGGGGTGCTAACAATAATAACTGAGATCATACCAAGCTTCTCTGTGAGAAAAACAAATTGTTGCACCCCTCCTGTGCTATGTTATTTTCAGCTTGTTTTTCAGGAATCTTTTTCTTTTTCTGACTGTAGCTGTTTACAAGAACATAATTGTTGCCCTGTCCTCCAAATTCCTTTTCCTGTCAGGGCTTAGATAAAAATGAGAAACAAAAGTGCGTCATGACTATTGTCAGTGGTAAACATGCTTATTTCCATCTGACCTCCATCTCAATGAAACTAAAGGAAAGGTAGTCTGGGTGGAACTGCATGAAGACAAATTCATATGAAGCACAGTATCAAGGGAGTTTTGTTTTTGGTGACTGTAGATTTACAGGGGCTTAACTTTGTTTTGCCAGGACAGAGATAATCTGGGGCGCTATCCTTGTGTTTAAGCTTTGTTGTGAGCATAAAATTTATTTTGGTTTAAAAAAAAAAAAAGAGATATTATTAGAAGAGCAGGAGAGTGGAAAAGTATGTTTTATTCCTCTATTATCAAAATGAGTAATTTTCATCTTTAACAAGTCTATTTCCACAATTAATGCTCTTTAATTAGTCTGGGATCTTTCAACAATATCTATAAATTAAAAGTTAGTTTCAAATGTCTTAACATTAAATTTGCTGTGAGAACAGATACTTTTCTCTATAGTGTTGTTTAGCTGTTGTTGTACAAATTATCTAGAATTGAAACTATTTGTGAACATACAGAGGCTCTGTTTATTGCCCAGTGAGGAGGCATGAGACATGATAAAAGCTGCATTTTGACATATGGAGGTGTCAAACACAATGTTACATATTAGATACAAAGGTCGAGGCAATTTACATTAGGATAGAAAGAACTGAACTGCAGTTTAGAAACCTCTGAATGCTGTTTGAATAAGAAACTATATCTTTGGATCCACATTTCATATTAAATAAAATAAAAGAGTGATGCCATTTGACTCAAACAATCAAATTCCACACACAAAAAATATTTTTAAATTAATATGGGTTTAGACTTGTAGAATATATATTATAGACATTTGTACCTAGGCTAACTTTATTTATTACTTCACATTTTTAGCGTTTGCAGATAATTTTAAGTTTACTCAATTCAACTGAATGGAATTATACCAAACAATTTAAATGCATAAATCTGAATATATTTAACATTTTAAAATGGATTATTAATATAGCCTTAGGAGCATTGGGTCCATTTTATCCCCCATTTCCATCTTTTATAAATGTTATAAAATGTACTACTATTCTCGGACAGTAATGCTGAACAGTGATGACTCTGCATCATCCCGAACGAATGAATGGATTGTAATTGTAAAGCCGTTCCGTCTTTATGAAGGAAATTCTACATCGGATTTTACTTTTAGCTTTCATTGGCAAAATATGTGCACTTCTAAAATGTGGAGATGGGTAATATTTTGAATAAAGATAATTGATTTCAAATCGTTATCGTTGTAGCTGAAAATGGAGTAGATATGAAGGTTTGCATTCGTTTTAAAAACCTCTTTCAGTTCATCTATGTAACAGCTCCATGTGCCAGAAACTAACTTCCAGCCTTAATTGAATTTGAATACCAGTGAGTGGGGTACTAAAATAAGCACTGTAATTAGGCTATCTTATCTGAACACACACATTACATTCGCTTTACTCACACACTGTGTTTAATCTGGCGTTTATGAAACTCGGAATGTATCTTAAAGGGCCAGTGCACTTGGATTTAATAATTTTCAGTTCAAATTCTAGGAAATTATTACGTCATGAGTAGCTAACACAGACAATATTATATACCATTTTCTTATTTATTGTGGTTTTTCTTTTTTGTGGTAACTATTTTATTTATTTATACCTGCTTCTCTTACTTCCTTGCATGGGCTGTTTTAATTTCATAATATGATACATTTAATTTTTTTATGGTAATGCATACAGTCACATATTTTGTTCCTTTAGTATATTATGGAGACAGCATAGCAGAGAGAATAGCTTTAATATGAAAAAAAGATTAAAATATAAGAGTCTAGTCAATTAAAAAAAAGTCACATCACACATTTATATACCTAGCATTTCATACAATGGATTGTTTCAAAGCAGCTTCATAGAAATAATAATAAAAAAAATATTGCAAAGTGTTATGTTATAAAATGTTGAAACAACAATTATGAAGTGCAGTTATAAAACGACAATCATGTTATTATTCAGCTATAATAATACTTTTTTAAATTAAAAATATGATCATTATTTTGATAAAAATATGACACTAAATTAAGCTATTAAAATGCATATGGTCTCATACAAGTACAGTGCTGTAATGGATGCGGTGGTAGGCTACTTGTACAGTAGAGATGAACAAAATTATGTGCCTATAGTGTAAGACACATAATAAGTTAGATCTATCTATATCTAAAACGTGTGTGTATATATATATATATATATATATATATAGTTGTCCTTTTTTTGCAATTAAGGAGATTCAAAAAAATCTCAGTATTCCACTAGGCTACATATTGTATTTCTGTAATTTAGCTAATATAAGATAAAGATGAAATTACATAATTAGTTTTCAGATAAGCATTATGGACGCAGACCTGGCATTAGCATATATTTAAGTAGCCTAAACAAGTGTAAAATCATTATTGTTATAAATAGCCTACACTTTCGTTAAAACAACAACAACAACAAACAAACAAACCAGAATCCTGTCACCTTGACGTTTGAGACCAAATGGTCTGCTGACGCCTGCATGCTCGGTCCAGTGTTCCAGTCCACGTTTTTGCATTTTCTCAAGCTTGGCGTGTTTCACTGTGAGAGAAGCCGAGTCTTGTTTACAGCGGTGTATTCTACCGAGCGGAGACCGACAGAAGAGTCGCGGAGGAGTCCGAGCGCCGCTGTGAAGACTCCAGAATCACACACTAGCCTCACAAGCTATTTATACCGAGCAAGCAGTTCGTGATTTTTTTTACGTTGCGGAAAACCAAAAAAACCCACGCTCGGGAGCTGCTCAATCTTGCACCTCGACAAAATGTGTGTTTTTTTCCCTACCGCAAAACAGACCGACCGTGAGAGCGCGTGAAGACGGTAGGGGAGGGTGAGCAATTGGTGAAACCATTTTTGTCCTGGCGGATATTTTGGATCGAGCCCTGTCGGGAGGCTTTCATTCATACAGAAATACGAGGGGCCATATCTCCCGAGTCGTCAAGCTTTTTAACTTGAGATCAAAATTCCTCCGTGCATCAGTATAGCGTAATTCATCACATTCGCACAAGGTGGTTTTGTTGGAGGAGAACGCGCTCGTTTCGTTGGGCGTGCTTGCGCGTCCTCTCGGGTTTTCAAGAAATGGAGGCTGAAGATGCAGATTATTGGCTCCGACACGATTACATCACTTAATTGCTGGCAATAATAACAGAATGTTTTAATTAATCTTAATGTTTCCATTAAAGGAACATACTACAATTAATACCGGATATATTTTATCTGCTCCCTCCTCGCCTCCCGTTATCTTTACGTGTAAAGGAACTATCTGCTCATCCAAAGCGGGTTCTTCTGGACTTTTTGCTTGCTTACAAGAAGCAGTTTTGCTGCGGCTTCACCTTTTTATTTTTTGGAAAACTGATTTTTTTTAGGAATGAGATCTGGAACAGCGAGGGATGTTTGGACCTTATTTTGGGGTCCTGTGCTGTTTCTTTCCACCATCTGTCTGTGGTCTGCGCATGGGGAAGGTAAATCAGGATTTTATTTTTTTAAAATCTTATAAGAAAATTACTAAAACTATATATATCGATATTTTCGTGTAGTCTTGTATTATCAAGGCTTGATTAATCCGTTTCGGTGTTTATGGATGTCAAGCGTGAGTTTACCTGCATGCGTTGATTCAGATGTTCGGTATTCAAAAGGGCCCTGTAACTCACGACCCAGTTTATTAGTAAATTATGACCTACTACTACCATTACTCTTTAAAATTTCCCTCAGACTAACACTACACTTCAGAATTGTTTCGTCCTGATGTCTCTTGGCCCATCAGTAAATTGTCGTGACGTCGGATGTGTTGTGAGTCTAGTGTGCTTTGTGAATTATTCATTAGCTGGATCACGTTGGTATTTAGAAGAAGCTACGTCAGACGTGGTTTATATAAAGTATTTGCCCATATATTATGTATATTTGATATCGGATTTAGACAATACGGTTTAACGTTACTCATTCATGGTAAAATTAGCTGATTTCAGTGAGGCTCAGTCGAGCATCACGCGGAGAAGTAAAGGTGACTGTACACTGACCACGTGCTTGTTTCATAAAGTCCTCAGGAGGACTTTTTTGTGACAGATTAGTAGTTATGGTAAACGAAGTAATTTTAATTTGAACTGTGTAAATTAATACGTTTATAGAATATAACGAATTTGTGCAAAATAATTTATTTGCCATCCCCAAATTTTGTCAAGTTTAATTTAATATTGTAGACATATAAGAAATATTTGAATTTAAAAGGGGAAAAAAGTAACTGAAAGAAATAAGGTGAATTTGAAAGAAACATGTATTTTAGAAATATGTATACTTAGTCTATATATAAAAAAACATAATAGAGGAACATAAAATATCTTATATTTTGTGCAATCTTTTTGTGACCAGTAGAAGTACATTGGGAAGTCTGGTTAGACAAAGCATGCAGATATGAATATTTTAGATATAATAATACAGGAGAACATGCTAATTTATAATTTAGTATCCATTAACATGTTTAATTCTAAAGCCCCACATTTTTACTTTTTTTATACCTCTGAACCTCAATGTTTTATCTTTGAGATTGTGCTAAAGAATTGATAAGGCTTAAAGGGACAGTTCACTCAAAAGTGATAATTCTCTTATCTTTTACTGGCCCTGCATGGCTGTCTGTCTTCCATGGATTAAAAAAAAAAAAAAAGATAGATTGATAGAAGTAAAGCAGAATGACAGTCTTAGTCACTAGCTGTAAGTAGGCAAGTAGTATATTGACAATATGTTAATCCTGCTGCCATTTTTCACATCTTTCCATAGTTTTAAAACATTATGTGCTTGTAGGTGGATGTATTTGTAATGTTTTTGCAGCTTTAGTGTCATCAAATGCCTAATTGGGATTGTGTGGGGGCTGCATTGTGGCATAATGAAGGTTGGCCATTCTTTGGTTTAAACTCGCATTTACATTCAAAAGGAGTTAGGACGCAATTCGAGGCCATTGACCGGAGTGGCCAGTCCCACATCCAGGCCACTGTGAATGTCAGGGGGGTCTGTTTCTCAGCACCCTGCAGAGACCAGCAGCACTGGCCCTATAGAGAGAGGGGGTAAGCTCTCACTCCTGGACTCCATCATTGCATTGTCCCGTGTGTCTCTGTCCCATGAAGGGTTGCAAAGACACTTCACTGACACACTGACCTCAGTCAGCACAAACCAGTTTCATATCTTTCTACTCTTGGGTTTGGGTATATGTGTCCAGTTTGATTTCACTGATGTGGTACTTTCTGACTTTAAAGGGTTGATTAGAAATGAACGGTTTAGATTAGGCTGAGTATGATTTGATTAAATAATAATAGAAACAAATAATAGGATGTTAGTTGACACCAGCTAAATAATTAAGGGTTATGAAGAAGATGGGTGTTTTGGGTTTTGGATGTTTTCTTTTAGAGATGCACTGATATTATAATTTTGGCCACTACCAGTAATATTTATTACTAATACAAAAATATATATTTTATTTATAATAAAGATTTATGTTTTCTATTATAAATGTCTTAAGTAAACATTTTCTAAAATCTTGTCTACTTAAAAATAAATTACCAAAAACTAAAATCAATGAAAAATAGATATTAGTTTAAATATTTACTAAAGAATAAAGTTAAGTGTGAGGCCCTTTTAAATTATTAGTGTTTATAAAGTGCCCTTTTATGCTCATTTACAAGTTCATACTTTTGGTCAGGTTGTCAGCAGGTTTACATAATTTATTGTTCAAAACACAAATTTTTCTTATTCTTTAAAGGAAGGTAAAATTAAAGCATATCTATCCATCCATCTAACAGGTTATAAATATTCCATGCTAAATTAATGGCCATGCTCAATTGAGAAGAAATCTTCATTTTTCCATCATGTTTAGTTAAATAAAATCGGGTAAGGATAATAAAATGTCATTTAGCCTCCTTTCAAGTTTTGCCACAGTAAAAATTCTATGCCACTTCTTCCAAGTATAAGGCAAACAAGCCTCCATGGTCCATTGAGAAAGAGAGGGCGAGCGGGAGGAGAAACATGAGGTTTGAAAACTGAACATGTGAAAATACACAGTGAAGCAAACAGACTTGGTTTTGTCGATTTGAAGAGTAGAGAGTTTGTGAACTCTTTTATTGGGCTTTAGATGTTCACACGGACAGCCTCCGGACAGCCTGGCGGCGGAGCGTGAAGATCAGCGCTTGCTGCTGTCAGATGCTGACACACACTCAGACTTTCAGAAAAGTGCCAGCGAGGGCCAGTGTTTCTGAAAACTCCTGCTCGACGTACTCCCAAGAAGTGGCTAAAAGTCAAGAATAGAAATAAATAATTGTGTAACACCCACTCCCACATTCAGCCTTGTATCTACACAGGCCTCCACGTGTTGTTAAACGCAGGCGTTGAGCTGGGGTTGTAAAGCAGGGGAGAAATGGCTGTCACCGAGGTGAAACATTCTGAAAGGAGCGAATAGTGGGTGAACTTGAAGTCATTCGCTGTTTATTTGATAGCCCACCTTTGCCTACTTCAGTCTGTGGTATTCAGTATTCTGGTGTTGCTCATTCTTTTCATGACTAAGGGCGCCTACGTGCTAGAGTTTTCGCTGCGTCAGATAATGCTCAGAATCTTTTCAACTGGGATGGTTTGTGTAAGTTTCAGGAATGAATTAAAACTTATCTGGCCTCTTTCCACAGCGCATCCTACTCATCAAACACTTTTTCTAGTGTGTTAGCGACCTCAGGCTAAGCGAGTCTCTTCCTGTGACTCAGACGCGTGCTGTAGTGGCCAACGCTGCTTTCTCTCTTCATATTTCTTTGTCTCCCATCCCATGTTCTGTCTCTGCTGAAATGTGCTTCATCCTTCATCCTGTTGGAGCATTCGTGCCTGTTCATCCGGTGCCACGCAGAGCTCTGAGTCACTCCCGTTGCCCCGAATCAGTGTCACTGTGCTAGTTCGTGCCTACATGTTCGCTGCTTGAGTCAAACGATCTTAAAGGTTCAGTGAGCTGCCAGATTAGGTATAGACTTAATTAAATGTTAATTTAAAATAGGCTTGCGTGCTGTGACCATTCCTAGACCATCGGACACAGGGAGTTAATTTGTGCTTACACTGACAGCTTCCCACAATGTGAACTTTTGTTATTTAAAGGGATAGTTCCCATGAAAATGAAAAATATGTTTGTCATCATTTACTCTCCCTCAATTTGTTCCAAACTTGTTTGAATTTCTATCAGCTGTTGACCAAAAATAAAAAGAAGATATTCTGTTGAGAGTAGCAGTTGACTTCTAGAATATATTTATTCTGTGCTATGGAAGTCAATGGCTACTGGTTAACAACATTCTTCAAAATATATACTCTTGTGTTCAGCAGAAACTTGTTCATCTCCTTTAAAGAAACAGCTCCCCGGAACATGATAATTCTGTCATCAGTCTACTTTCCCTCATGTTGTTTCAATACTGATGACTGACTCTCTTCTGTGAAACACAAAAGAAGATATAAAAAAAAAAAAAAAAAAAAAGTCTGTGTGTATTTTTGTCCCTACAATGAAAGTCAGTGTGTCCTGGTGTTTTAGATCCGATTGACTTTCATTTTATGGGCAAAAACCTTTTGAAACATTCATTAAATGGTCTTTATGTGTGTTTTGATTCACAGGTACAAACTCTAACCAGATTTGGAAGTAAAATGCAAATTACTTTTACTAGGGATGCACAATATACACAAATTAAATAGTAACAGTAATGAAAGTATCTTATTTTTATCATTGTTATTAGCAGTTGTGTTGCTGAGTGTTTTTGTGGTAACCATAGGACAACCCCGCCCCCCCCAGGATTCTTTGAATCTAATGTCCAAAAGAAAAGCATTTATTTGAAATAGAAGTCTTTTGTAACACGAAAAAAAAAAAAAAAATACCCAAACTTTTAAATGGTACACTGAAAAAAAAAAAGTAAAATTACTTGGAATTGTTTTATCAAATCCTAGTAACAATTTGCACAAACACATTTAAATTAAATTTTTCTAAGTACATCTTCCTTGCTATTATCAAGTAAAATGTACTTACTACTGAACTTAACATTCATGAAGAAATTAAATCTAATTGCACTCTAAGTAATTATTGCTTAATTATATTTAATTTAGAAGTTGTTTATTTAAAGTAATTTAGTAAAGTTTAATTATATATATTTATAATATTACTCCCTATGAATATGTAAACATTGGAAATTTATTTTTGGTTAATATAACCATATAAGCTATAATTTAATCTATGCCAGGGGTTCTCATCTCTGGCCCCAAGGTCCACTTACCCTAATCAAACCCTATTCAGACATACCTGAACAAATTAATCATGGTCTTCAGGATTACTAGAGTTACAGGCGGTGAGATTAATCAAGGTCGGAGCTAAACTCTGCAGGAACATGGACCTCGAGAGCCAGAGTTGAGAACCTCTGGTCTATACCTTTATCACAGATCACACGACTAAAATACAATTATACCGTTTATTTTTCCAACATTAAATAGGGCTTGGTATCGATTCAGATGTTCCAGATCGATTCGATTTCGATTCACAAGCTCTCCAATCTATTTGATTTCGATTCTCAGTTCAATTTTCTAAACTTGATTCTCGATTGAACTCAATGAATATAGATATAATACAAATACTATATTTATAAAAAAAAAAATTAAGAGCCACAAACCTGTATATTAAACTCTTATTTTAGGAACACTTGGGTACATTTAAAACCGAACCCTTCTCTAATTTTCAAATGCATACAATTATGTTACATAAATACAATAGAATTTTGATGCAAGATGAAAAATGTATGTTGAAAAAAGTCAGAACAGTCGCATTCCTTAATCAAACAGGATCAAGTTATTTCATTTTTAAGATACAATAATCATCCAAAAATAAAATTTTGATTCTTGGCCTTTGAGATTCGATCTTGAATCGACCACATTTGAAAAATCGATTAATCGTTTTTTTTTTTTACCCAGGCCTAACATTAACAGAAGTGAATCAGTCATATTCAAATGACCTACTAAAGTTTGGACACAAGTTTTAAAGGTCCCTTAAGTAGAGTGCCATTAATCAACAAACATGCATACCTCCACTGGTAATATTTGGTCTATTGAAAATATAAAAAGTAAGTGTGACTGAATGCTACTTCAAGTGTCTGCTGTTCTGTAATACAGTTCAATCTCCAATACCATTATGAACTGCATTTGATGCACCATAAACGGTTTTGACCCACGGATGTATAAAATATGGAAAAAACTGGGCTTTAGGGTTAAGTAGTATGTTAGTTTGGCATAGCAACAAAACACGACAATTTATGAGATTAATAAAAATGTTATTGATGTATTTAACTCATTCTATTATGTCAGTCAAGTGTTTAAAATAGAGGTCAACCAATATGGGTTTTCACTTTGACACCGATATTTAGAAATCAGTGGAGGGTACTGCCAGACCTACACACACATGAATTAAAAAATGCCAAAAATCGTTCGATTAATCGGTTGACCAATCAATCAGTCGACCTCTAGTTTGAATGCTATACTATGTGATTTTAATTTGAGTGATGTCAGCTAGCTAGGAGTTACAACTTTAAATTCCGGTAACTTCCAATCGTGCTCGAGTTTTTGCACACAAAACAGTGCTTTGTGAGTCTCTATACTATTGAAAACATTTTCGTTTCTCAAGCGCCCCCACCACCTCCGACACAGTTTTGCGTAGGGCCCCCAGAAGTCTAGGATCGGCACTGGTGACCATAGCATGTATTAAATTACTAATTTTCATTTAGAAGACCTTTTGAGTAGTGCCACCTTCCTATAGTGCCCTTTCAAGGCTGCAAAAAGGCTGTTTGGAATTCGTCCAAGGTTTAAACGACACCAGCCAGACGTCTTTCAACATGCACTTATAGGCTGTGCATTTCCTGCACCTTCTTGTGGAAAACAACAAAATGCTGACATTTAGAGTTACAGTAACACTTCTGTATTTTTTGGCCTGAGTACAAAGAGCGCTGTGCATTAGACCTCTGCGACTGGGGTATTGAGTCAGCCCCGCAGTAAGGGGGCACAGGGGAGCATGACCAAGATCCTGGTTTGTGCTCCGCAGCACTCACACCTGCCACCTCAACTGCTGTTTAATCCCCCACATGCTGGAAGTCATCTGACCACTGGTCTGGTGCTACACTTCCCTTCAATGGCCCTCACTTCAAAAGCACAAGCTCATATGTCAGAGCCCAACTAGTAATATAAAACCTCTGCCCCCCCCCCACCCTTGCATGCTCAGCTAGCAAAACTCAGTCTGAAAGATGGAACAACATGGCATGTTGCTGAGGCAGAGGTTTACGAAAGATGGGGATCAAGTAATGGTGGTTATAATACACCCGTGTGGGGCTGCTGGTATCTTTCAGAAATGCTAAAAACTTAAGCCCTCTAATTCAACAAAGTGAAAATAATCTGGCTGATACTGATAACTATTTTCATGACATGGCCAATAAACATTAAATGGCTAAAATGGAAATTCTACACTGTTTTGTATAATAACGAGCATCACAATTAAATATCCAATATCAAAAAAAGGTTTTTTTATATAAAATTAATGAAATAAAGACATTTATAATGTTACAAAAGATTTGTTTCAAATAAATGCTGTGCTTTTGAACTTTTATATTCATCAAAGAATCCCTTGTAATTCTATTTACGACGGTTTCAACATAAATGTCAAGCAGCACAATATTTGCAACACCGATAATAAGAAAAGTTTTTTGAGCACCAAATAAGAACCTTTCTATGATTTCAGAAGGATCTCGAGTAACAGCTGCTGGAAATTCAGCTTTGCCATTACAGAAATAAATTACATTTGAAAATATATTAAAATAGAAAAGTTATTTCAGTGGTAATAATATTTCACAGTATTACTGTACTTTTATCAAAAACGTGCAGATTTGGTGAGAATAATAGACTTCAAAATCATAGTGATCACAAATATTATGAATATTAATGTATATTTTTCACACATTCATTCAAACAGTAACATATAAGACCATTTGTGACTGCTGTGCACCCTTGATAGCTGTCACATCAAATGCTCTGCACAGTGATGCTCACTTTCAAGTGGAATTGACTCCCTTATCTAGTGAGTGACCAGGAAGAGTTTAATGTCGATCAACAACACTAATAGTGATAATAGTGCTAACAGTGTAGGGAAAACTGCTAAAATTGTCTTGTTTTCCGAGAACGATTACTCAAAGTGGTTTCAGTAACCTCTGATAATCTCTTGAAGATATAAATCGGTCCCACAAGGGTCGTCATTTTCTTAAGGTCACTTTAACAGCTGCAATTAAGAAGCACTGTTGTGTGGGGCATTTGGTTTCAGATAAATAGCTGTGTATTTTTCATTTGGAAATAAGATCTGATGGATGGACAAATGTTTGGCCAATAGGCTAAAAACTGGATCCTAAGAAGTAGTAGAAGTCTTGTTTTACCCCCATCTATCCCAGAGGTACATGGATTCCTGTGGACCGCTAGCAAAAGGTTATCAAATGTAAACAGCAGGAGATGAATTTCAGGCCAGTCTGTTTGTACCATGGTGTGAAAACCACAGTGAATGAAGGACTGGGTTACTGTTTGCTCGTGGAGAAAGACAAGCACTATATGCACTTCTGTTTCACTACTGATTTTTGCATCTCGGTAAGACAACAAGTGTAGGTGACATGAATGAAGGCTGAGTGAGTCCATAACTTCTCTGGAAGGACTGACCAAAAAATATGGACCGATTCCTGGTGATTATAGCTGAACGCAGAGCTGTGCACAATCCTCTTATGGAAAATTATTTGAGGACTGTAATACCGCTGCTCACTGCAGAGGTGCTGTGGAAAGGATGAAGGAGCTTTCTTTTGTACTATGTTTCTTTCTCTTAAAAAATGCAATAAGCTTTTGTGACTATTTCAAACACGCATTTACACAATTCCCAGTGTAGCACTTCTGAGATCTCATTTCAGATGACTGACACAATATTAGTTTTGGCCGGTGTGATGCAAGTGGGTCATAATGACCATAATTGTCATTTAATCTGCACCCCAGAGGTTATGATTTGAACAGAATAAGCCACATATGTCCTCACTCATATATCTTGCGGCCAATGAGTGGGGTTCACTTGTGTTTTTGACTACACACAATCTCAACTCAATTTGTTATGGTTTGTTGGAGTGGTAAGAAACCATTTTCTATTAGAAAGCAGAGAGTGACTGATATTATATATTTTTTCTTAGAATTTAATAATCTTTTTTTTTTTTTATTGCGAAGTATGTAATTATCAATAGACTTGTTTTCTTTATGCATTTATTTTAAATAAAAACAATTATAATTATTATTTTTACCACTACTACAAATACTATTATTGTTATTATTTTGTAAGTTTATAATAATAATAATCTTATCATCAGAATGTTTTTGATGCTCAAAGTCTCTTATGCTTATCAAGGCTGCATTTAGTTGATCAAAAATACAGTAAAATGGTAGTATTCTTAAATATCTCTACAATTCAAAATACTTGCTTTACATGTTAAAATGCAAAATGTTTTTAAATATGTTTTAAAAGATAAGTTAAAATGTGTTTGTACTGTTACGCAAATCCATGTTCATTGTCAGTGTGGATTTGTGAAGCTTGTTCGTTTACAACGGCTCTGTGTAGTAACAGCTGCTCTGTGAAATCACGCACCTGATGGAATTTACCGCTGATTAGAGAACCGGGTTTACCGATGAGAAGCGCATTAATCATCGGCCGATATTTATCGTGCACTCCAATGGACTAAACATTTTTATCTTCCACTAACCCTTATTCAGGTTTTTTTCCAATTATTTTATTTCCTCTGTAAAGCAGAAAAAAAGCTTTATTTTTATTGTGCATGCATAAAAATGTGAGCACGACAGATTTCAGAGTTCATGCAAGCAGAAATTTTTCAAAAGTGAGTGAGAAGTCGATATAGGGTAATATTTGAAAACATGTAGTCCCGCTTTTTTTGAAGGAAACTGTCTTGCCCAGTTGCACTGGATCATTTAACTGTAAAATCTGACCTGCTGAAATCGACACCAACATGACAGAGTGGAGAAGGGTTCAGATGCTTCTCTGAGTGGCTGTGTTTACAAAAGAGCCGGATCTTTTTAAGAGGAATAGGAACTGGTTGAGCTCTTTGGCCACGGATCATCCTGGAGGATTCAATGTGGAGGTCATCTGTTGGGGAGGTTTGGCTTTACTCTTCCTGTGTGGCAGTTTTAAGAGATGTCAGACTCATCTCCGCACACTGCACATCTTCATATTCAGTTTGTGAGATAAAAATGTTTTTTTTGGTCTGTGTGTGTGTATTTTCAGTGCAAATGAATGCATAACTTTTTAGCTGTTTTGACACACTGTCAAGTGTTTTTTATACTTCAGTTTTGTCTACTTTTGTTTAACTGACACCATATCACTGTCTATCTCCCACTCTGTCTCCCTCCTCTTTGTGTCTTGCCAGACCATCTGAATTTATTAATGGATCCAACCGGAACTGCAGACTAAAGTTTTTCTTTAGCAACAAACAAATTAGTCTTTGTGTGTGAGTCACTTCGGCTCTCCTCCCTCTCCCGGGATTGTGGAGGAGAAAAAAATGCCGCAATGAAACAAAGGAGACATGCAGCTCTGAGACTCCCAAGTGTAGCTCTGGGGCATTCGCGATGATACGGGAGAACAAATAAATATTTTCATGGAGCAATCATTTCCATTGTAATTTTGGACGAGCGTAATACACTGTCAGGAGCTAATAAAGATCATTTTTAAACAACGCACTTGCTATTTTTGGCACACTGGTTATGCAGTAACCTCAAATGGGATTTAGATTCATGATGCGTGTCATTTTCACAGGAAATTCGTGTCAGGAAAAGCGGTTTCCACTCCTGTCAGAATAATGCACAGTAGGCAATCTGAGATTGTTGAAATTTTGACCTTCCCGCATTACTCAAAAGTTCACTGTCTTCTGTGCCTCGCAGAGGGCTATTTAGAGCATGGTTGTAAAGAGAGATTGATAAGGTTGTTTCTGTGTGGGACCATGTGTTCCGGCAGCCGTGGTCATGTTTTTTTTCACATGGCAGGGAGAAGCTTTTCCATTTGTCTCATAGAGGTCCTGTGATATGGTCTCAGAGAAGGTGACCTAAGCCTCTCTAAGAACATAAAAGGTTTAGCCAAAGGAGCTCATATGTCAAGACTATTCTTCTGCTGGTCTCTGTCCCCTTCCAGGACACAGCCTTAACCTGGGGTGGTGGGTGTCACCTAGCAGTTAGTTTTGTTATTATGGTGTGAATTACTCTTTTCACTGTAGGTAGGTCACTGTAGGTCTGTAGTGAGTATTGGTGCTTTTCCACTGCATGGTACGACTGCGCTCGGCACGGCTCTGGTTGTGTTTCCCCTGCAGTTTAGTATCGCTTTAGAGTGACTTTGACTTTATAGTCTACTTCCACGACTCCTGAAAAAAAATTTCTTTCAGCGTTGCCCCATCAAGCTCTCGCTGGATCCGCTCCTCTGCTTTCAATGAGAAGAACGTCTATACTTCCTCAACAGACAAAGAACTTTAAATTGATAATAGACACTTTTTGATTGATGAAAAAAGGTGTGCTCGTTCAAAACAGTTCGATCCTTCGCTGGCTGATTTAAATCAAGCGGCTCTGTTGTGTTTGTGTCACAAGTTCAATGACGCAGGTAATGATGATTCTCTCTGGCCAATCGGTGATCAGTAGAGTTTACACGTCTCCTTTTGGTAACAGTAAAGTTTACTTGGAACCTCAACCGAGGTTGTACTAAGAAAGTACCATGTACTGTACCCAATGGAAAACCCCCCAAAAGTGAATCGTACTGAAATGTACCGTGCAGTGGAAAAGTCCCTTATGTAAAATTTCTTGACCTTTTGATAATGTCCCATTTGTTAGGTTCATGCTGATGTTTAACTGTATTATGTTTTTGGGGTATTTGATTAAATATAAGTCTTTGTCACTCTTAAAAATATTACTCATTCAAATGTGGATCAAATTGGTTGGTTAAAGTTGTCATGAAAGAAAAAGTCACCCCTTGTTGATCTTATTGTGAATGATTCATCCATGTATGTTCTATTTTTAAATAATTTTAATCAAACGGTCGATCTTCTGGAAAAAAAAAACTTTCAAACGTATCATGGACTTTTACAGTGATTTGGTTTTCTTCAACCCCGTCCCTCCACAATCGACTACAAGATTTTGTTCATTTTTGAGTGCAGTGCCCACATTTCAAAATCCAATTAAAAACTGATGATTAGAACCAAGTTCCTGCCCTACATTTTTTTTTTTTTCGATCAACTTCGAATCCAGTATATCTTTAGTTTTTCCATGTGACATCATGGAAAGGATTGATAGATTGAAAGCTCTTTCTCTATGCTTTCTTGATGCTTGTGACAGATAAAACCAGAAATGTATTAAAGACGGTCTGTGTTTATATATATAAAAAAAAACCATAAGAACAATTTATAAATATAATTTTAGAGCAAGAATCATTTAGACTGTAAAATGTGGATGTTCCATATCAGAATGTATCTTAATCAAATGACAGTTAGCTTCAATAAATATTTGGTTATTGGCTGATGATATCCAAAAGTGGGATCAAACGAAAAGTTGTTCTACGTTTAATAGGGAGAGGTGTAATAAAGATGATTAAAGAACCCTTAAAAAGATTTGTTTTGGTCATATTAGTACTAACTGTACTCTTCTCTCTTTTCCATTCCAGTTTGTGGCCCTCACATTGATATCCGCAATGACATCAGTGAGTTCAAGAAGCTGGAGAACTGCACGGTGGTGGAAGGCTACCTTCAGATCCTCCTCATTGGAGACAAGAACAACAACCTCAACCAGGAGCACTTTCGCACCCTGTCCTTCCCCAAGTTGACCATGGTCACCGACTACCTTCTCCTGTTTCGAGTCTCTGGCCTGGATAGCTTAAGCACGCTCTTCCCCAACCTCAATGTCATCCAAGGACGCAACCTGTTCTACAACTACGCCCTGGTCATCTTTGAAATGACCAGCCTGAAAGATATCGGCCTCTACAACTTGAGGAACATCACCAGAGGCGCTATCCGAATCGAAAAGAACCCGGAGCTGTGCTACTTGGAGTCAGTGGACTGGTCACTTATTATGAATGCAGAGTTTAACAATTACATCGCTGGGAACAAGCCAGCCAAAGAATGCGGTGATGTTTGTCCAGGTATCATGGATGATAGAACACAGTGCATTAGGACCAGCTTCAATGACAACTACAGCCACCGCTGCTGGACCTCGAACCACTGCCAGAATGGTAAGAACCCAACAACCATACTCAATCTAGCTAATGTTCGATTTACTTCAGGTTTTATTTCTGATGGATTCACATCTGCTGGCATTTACCTTAGCTTATCGTTCCTTCACAGGAGATTTTGAAGGAATAGTGACATGAATGGTGAAACCAAATGAGGCATAGATTGCATGAGATAAAGCTAAGTTTAGATAAACCAATGGAGGGATACTGTTTGCTTTGCTTGGGAACTGGAGGTCTGTCTCTTTGGCAGGGTCCTGTCAGGTAAATATTTGGTTAGTGTAATCTATGTTGCGTTTAGAGAGTTATGACTAGACTATCCACCAATTCATCAAAGGCACTGACAGTAGCCGAGGGTCCTGAAAACAAAACAAAGTTTTCTGTGACCTGAGGTGACGTTCTAAGGAGCACTACACTCAATCCATCCATAGAAGTGTGCTTTTTGAACCCTAAATTATGTGTAACGGCACTCTCAAATCTCTTTTCATTGCTGTTGAAGTTGGCTGACACCTTATTTTTGAGTGAATTTTGTTTGTTTTGTTTATTTTTGATATATTTTTGATGGTCTTTTGTGTACAATTTGTGTACAATTTAGTTATGTCATTAGCTAATAAAACCCCATGCCGGTTGACCACTAGTTTATACTAGTTTTTTTTTAAATAATTTTTTTACATATATAAAAATCCTTTATTAATTTGAGTTTTATTTTGTCTGTTAGGTTAGATATTACAATAGTACTTTGATGTCCTTATGGCCCTTTTTTGTGGATGGGGTCAATAGAATGTGAGAAAATCCACCTGGCTGGGACCAAAATATCTTCTATGATTTCTTATCTCTGGAGTCATAAGGTCAGAAGATATGAATGACAGTGTGTCCCCTACATCTGACCGGGAATGCCTGGGAAAGTGAACTACCCCATTATGAATGTTTGCTCCCTCTTCCTCTCCCAAGCACACAAGAATGGTGGGAAAAACATAATGGATGAGAACACTACAGCGCTCTCCCACCCCTGGCCTTCAAGAGACCTGCAGACCGTGCAAGTCCCAGGCTCAGAGAAGCCGTCGCAAAGCTGCCCTCCCTCCCCCTTCCCTCCGCCTGAAAACAAACAGAGGAAATCAACCCTCCTCAGAAACACCCTCCCTTATAGCCGGATAGTTTGTTTGTTGCTTTTGGAATTCTTTGAATCTGACAATCATGAGAAGGACACGTTTGAGGAAGGTAAGGAGATGACGTGCTGCGACCCTACCAGGATATTTGATCCACAGCAGTGGACGACTCCGAGTGTCCTTTTTCAGTGACTCTCCTTTGCGCTGCTGATGCAGTCTCTTCCCGAACGTCCCACCCGCATCGTGTCAGCACTTGCTCCCCTGCACACCTGTTCAGTATGGTAATCTTGTGTCTGAATGCCATGTTTTTGCCTTTGCAGAGGTGGGAAGGTGTGAGTCACCTGTATCCAAGGCTCAAACAGCCGAACAAAGAGAACAACTGGTAGTCACAGCAGAAAGGATGTACTAATGGTCTGACTGATTGATTTGTTCTCCAAAAACCTTCTGGAACATGCAGTGGGCTGCCACCTGTCCGATTGTGTATGCTTCCCGTCAATGTTTCCATATGGATCTTCAAAGGAATCAACAATTTGCCTATGAAAATCACACCCCAGCGTTTTCCAACTGTCGCCAGCTTGCTTTGTTCTCAAGGTACAAATGATTGAACCTCATGAGAGGTAATGGCAAGGATAGATGAGGAAACCAAGGAGTGTATTAACTTAGTTGTTTTGACATGTTGAGGATGACGCAAAGCTGATTTCAAACACACTTAAATTCAACATGAACTCTAAATTGATAGTTTACTTCCTGTATTTTATTTTATTTATTTATTTTTTTACACATTTTGGGTTTTTTAATGAATGATTAAGTTGAATGAACTTCATAATCATTAACTTATTAACAGTCTAATCAGTTGATCCACTACTTTTCGCAATCAAATCCCAACAAAGTCCTGCCTCGCTTTATTTTTTCCCAATGAAAAGCCTTTAACTCTGAATAAAAGTGGGTTGTGAAGACTGGATCATGATGACTTGAGGGTTGAACTGGAAGGTTTTTCAAAAAGTTACGACCATCCTTATACTAATTCTACAGTGGAGAAGAATAAGACTGAATTGTGGGTGATGAAGGAAGATAGTACTTGACTTGTGAGTGTGTTTTCACAGAACCAGTTTTTTCTAATGTTTGAGTCAAACCGATTGGCAAAGCAACAGAGAACTTTGACTCTGTGAAATGTTGTTTTGACTCGAACGAAGTGATTCACTGAAATGAATTGGACTTCTGAACACAAATCTTCAGGGTTAGCTTGATGGTGGCGTAGCCCTTTGGTGTCACTTGGTGAAGCCCATCTGGATCTTTGTTGAGAACAGTTTTCTCCACCCCTTGTTTTTCTTGTGCGCAGATGTTTCTTCAAGGGCACACAGTGGTTTTGTAGTCAATTTGGATCGGTCCTTTCTCTCTAATTACTGAACCAAGAGTTGCTGTCAGCAGCCAATCAGCGATCAGCTCCTGCGTATGTGTGCGAGACTCTGCGTGTTTGTTATGAGATGAGTGTGTCCACAGCAGCACTATTGTTTGCTTTTTTTTTTCTGAAATGTAAGACCATTAAAGCATTCCTTTCCTGTTCTTGCATGCGCTTGTTACCATCACCTCTGTGTATGCATGCGTGTATCTGGAGTCTATGGACTTTCCATTTGTAATGCAATTTCCATTCGCAGTGTTTGTCTTCTCGCTGCCTGGATATGTATGTTTGGCTCCGATAATCCAGCTCTGGCGATAAGGAAATGGATTTTGGTTTCGTTCAGGAATAAACTTATTCAAAGGGGACATGAAAGACTGTCAAGTTTGTTTCCAATGTTGTGAACAATTCAATCAGGTCTTTGAATATACAAAGTGATTCAACTGGCTGAAAGCGCTTTTATTAGCTACTAATACTCTTAACCGTTTGTATAGAAAGCTAAGATGTCTGGCATCTAAACTCTGATTTATTATTTATCCTCTTTGTCTGTGATCTAATTTTAAATGTTTATTGACTTATCAATTAAAAAAAAAAACATGAAGAACTTTACAATGTTCTTGCCATGATGAATGTTGTTGTAAAGTTTAAAAAGAGCCCCTGGTGGTGACTGATGGTATGATTCGTGTATGTTTTGTAATCTGTGTGTGTTTGAGTGTGTCTGTTCTTTGTCTCCAGAGATGTTTTGCAATGCCAGGTCGGTTGATGGAGGGAATAGGAGGGGGGGACTGTAGAGAGGAGGCATCCAACGGACGTCCCCAGGTCCATGTGAGGCAAAGTGTTGAGGAGAAATGTCACAGAAATGTCAAGTGTACAAGCACAAAAACAAGACTCCTCAGCGAGGGGGAGCGAAACGACAGCCCTCCTTAATCTCCTCCCCCCTGCCCGCCAACCTCTCCTCCCTTCCCACTTATTTTGGCTGTTGTTTTTGATTCTTTTACGACCCCTCTCGATAGTTTTACTGCCATTTCCTCCCCTCTCGCTCTCTTCCGGGACTCTTATCACGGCTGTTAACAGCTTTAGTCGTTAGATAGCTCTTCTCATTGTTTACACTCCTGGCCCCACCACCCGCCTGCCTGTTACTCTAGTGACCCATCCAGTTGTTTGCTCGCTCGCTTGTGGCCTTGCTGACATCACGTGTTTGTGCTCTTTGTGTGTGTGTGTGTGTGCGGGTTTCGTGACTGCACCTACTCTGTGGTCTGGTCTGAATGGGCCCCTCAGGTCACTCTGATCTACAAAAGCATGTCTCCCCCCCAAGCCACCCCCCCCCCCCCCTGCTGAAAAACACACTCGCATACCCCAGACGGAAGAGGGGAGGGGTGAGGATTGTTGGATAATGGTCTGAGCCCCATGGGCTTCAGGGCTGCTATACAACCCCAAACAACAACACAAGCTCCTGTTGTTGTCCCGAAGGCTAGCTGATTTGTCTGATCAAACCGTTTTGAATTCTTTATTTGCTCGCATACCTGGGATTGTTTGCATTCCTCAGCCGTGGCACATAATGCACCTAATGCACATCAGCACAGATAACATCTGTTTATCTATTCACCTATCTGTCGATCATCTGTCTGATAAAGAAAATGTAATTCCATCTAGCAGGATCTGTCCGTCGGTCTCTCTTTGAACCTCTCAGTAAAAGTCTTTTAGTCTTTCATAGTCTCTCTCTGTCAGTCTTTCAGCCTCTTTAGTGTGTATCTGTCTGTCTGTCTGACCTTCCCCGATGTAATGCGACTCATTCAAATCAAACACACACAAACCGTCTACTAAAGAAAATATCAGTCACAAGTGTCATAACTTCAAGTCTTCTAACTTTTACTTGAATGTTTCTATTTGAATTCCCTTATTTGCTACTCCCCCGTTATTTGTAACAAAAAGATCATTTTGGTTTCTGTGTCTGATTTAGAAATCCTTTAGTATGAGGCTGGTGTACCAAGTGGAGTATTCTGGCTCTGAGGCAAAGACTTTCATAGTTTTGCAGATGTCCCTGGATGTTTGGAAATGTTGAAATCCTCTTTCAATGGTTTGCTGTACTCTCTTGCCTGCTCTAATGATAGAAACAGATATATGATGGTATGTGAAGATCAGGATGTGTTTGTGGTATTTGAATGGACTTCAGTTGTCGGAGTCAATGGGTGTCGGGATGATAAAGGAGAAGCACAAGAACACAACCTGGGGGTGTTGAAGAATGGTGTCTGTTTTTGTCAGAAGGATGCTGTGTCCTGTGTCTCATCCCTGTAGGTTGTGTGTGTGTATTCACTGGCCTTGCCCAGACACGTGCGGGAAGTTTTACATGTCTAATGTTTTTTTCTTAGGCTCTTTCTTCTCTCTTGAGAAGGCAAAGTTGTTTGTTTAATAACTTATTATTACAAAATTAATTGGCATGCTGTCCTTCTCTTGTCCCGAACATGTTTTTTTCTTCTTTCTGGACATACTTTTTTTTTTTTTTTTTTTTTTTTTGAGTTAATTTTCTAATCTAAAGGAGATTTTCAGTAAAGGGTGACCTGCAGGTGAGTGAAACAATTTATAAAACCTCCATCTATATATTCATGAGTTTCCACGTATTCATGCTTCTGAATTTACAGACTGTTAAACATACAGCCAAAATGTTTGAATGGCTCAAGGGTTTGTGATTTTTATTTAATGCAGAGAAGAGAACCGTGGTATTTCTTTTTAGTAAGTTGAGGTCATGTTCAGAGACTGTTTTGTCGACTGCTAAATCTGCACAGACACGCACCCACGCGCTTCATACAGCCGTATCTTCACCCTACACATTTTCCTGTTTGTGCGTCTTGTCTGGTGGCTTTGTATGAGGAAGGCAGTGAATGTAGGCATATGTTTCGTGTGGATCTGGCTGCTGCCTTCTGGCTAGCGTTGAACAGAAGTCGTGATTCATCCACTGCTTTCGACACTCATTCATAAAAAACAGCACGAATACTGCGTTTTCCTTTCGGAGTGCTCAAGGGCCCTGGCATGTCCACGACATGTCAGATTCTTCTGAGTCCAGGTTACGTGGCAGGAATGGCGAATGCTCTTTCTCCGCCACTGTGGGTGTCCTCTCTGCTAGTTGGCAGAGCTAGCATAGTGTGGTACCATCAGTCTGAGTATGCACTCTATTTTGTGGCAATTGAATGGAGATGTGGCACAGTTCATTAGTGCAGGGCTATTGAAACTTTTTGATGCCAAATGCCCCCAAATATGATGATTCGGTTTCTAAAATATAAAGACATTTCTATACGTCTCATTTCTACTGTGTGAGGAAAATATTGATGATGATAATAATAACAATGATAATGATTAATAATAGTAATAACAGCCCTGCATCTAAAAAATCTGCTGATTTGCAAAAAAGCGTAATGTGACCTGTTTCGATAATGCGGAGTTCAAAAATATAAATAAAAATCATGTCCTTTTTTTCCCGCAAACTAAGAATGAAGATACATGAAAATAATATTATAGGCTATATATGAGTTTAAATTGACCTCGGCCTCAGTAGCACTCACCTTAATGCACTATTAAAAAAAAAAATGTTTTGGTTTTAATGACAACGTTTCAAAATGCACAGTTTAACTTCCAATATGCAAAAAGTTTTTAAAAGTTTTAAAAATGTGTTCAAATTTTCCATTTAATGTCACATGGACACGAGATCATTAATAAATAAGCTCTTTAATTTTCGGTTGCTGTTTAAATGTAGTAAAACAAAGATGCAGCTATTTTTTTTTGTTTCTGTCACCGGCCATAATTCTAACCTTGGAATCAGGATTAGGCCTAAAATAATGTCAGAGTCATTCATACATGTGAAGAGAATTGAACAAATAGTTCTATCCTGGATCAGAAGATGATAGAAATCATGAGAATCATGTCTTGGTGGAAGTCTTTCTGGTGATTAAGATACAATACAAGACTTCTTCACCCTACTTGGTTGTCAAAAAAAAAATGCAATGAAAATTTTCACCATATTTTGTGACAAAGTGTTTCGTGCTAGAGGAAAACATGCACAGTTTTTGGAATCAGCACCCCCACATTTGAAATAAGTATTGGATTTCAATCAGAAAATGTGATAGTGATATGATTTGTAAACGTTTTGAACACTATTTGTCTTTGATCTTTTCTCAATCAGACAAGATTTGACCAAGGTGAGCCATGGCCACCCAAAAGCACTCTTCCTGTGTGTGACGGCACCTGCTGCTTGTCTCTGTGCCGCAAGTGTCCTGTCAGTTGCTTCAGTGATGGATTGCATCTTTAATGGATGTGGTGTGACCTTATGTTGTCAGAAAGAGGAGTTCTAGAGATTTGATTCCTGATTTGAAGGACTTGGAGGTGGTTCTCGAGACTCGAGCGGATCGAGAGGGCAGAGCAGCTGACAGGAAGGAGTTCATGACCAGAGGTGAAGTTACTCACGTATCCTTTTAAGTGTGGTGCCACCTGTCCTTCGCGTTAGTTCCAGTGTCCCTCAATGCCTCCAGCGCAACGTCTGTTACCTTAGGCTCCTTCACAAGTAAAAGCTGTTTTTTTGTACGTTTGATTCCTTAAAGAACCTTGAAAAAAGAATCACAAAAATTGGTTGAATCGATAAGAATAGTAAAATATTCTTTTTCTCTAACCCTAACTCAGTGCTACTTGCAAAAAGGATTCAGTTTTACAAATCCTCATTCCTTCTTTCTGTATGAAGTGGGTAAGAGCGTCATAAGTCTAAACTTTACATGTTTGAGTATGCTTGTTTTAGTACCAGTGTGTGTCAAGCTAAAGTCAAGCCATGTTTCAGTTTCTGTGTTCATGTAGCCCATGGTTTTTTTTTTTTTTTTTCTCTCTTTGAAAGAAGCCACATGCTTGATTCATAGTATGTGCGTCTGGTGTGCATGAACATAAATTATACACTTAAGCTCATTATTGTGTAGGAACGTGCTGGAAGTGCAAGGGAGTTCAGTGTCTCCGCAGGCATCAACGTGCTGTGAAGATGAAAGACAGTCATAAAATCACAAAGGGAATCATATGGAGTCACTCAGCTCTTTGGAATACTTCTGATAAGCTTAATTCCTCTTAAACCCTTTCCTGAGTCACTGATGATATGATTGCTCCATCTTTGATATTATTTTCTTTTGAGCTGACTAGAAATAACTTTTAACTTTTTTTATAGGAAAATGGGAGTGATTGTTTGGACACAGTAAAATCTGTATATAAAAAAATAAAATAATACTTGTATTCTGCAACGATTCATTAAATTGACTTCAAAAAGTGCCATTAATGACATTTATAATGTAATCTAAATCCTAACTGTAAGTATGACGCATGATGAAATGTGGTACTGTAGCTTAAGTATCATTACATTTGCACTCTTTCTCTGAGTGTTTTTGGCTCTTTCTGTTGTCTGTTGTTGTCAGTGTCCCGTTAAATGGGCACAGGTGGCAGTGGGGGTGTGGCACGGTTCCCTTCTGCCAGATGGGGACTTCCTTGGCCAGCCTCTGCTCCTCTTAGGAATCACCAGTTGGCAAGTGACGATGGTTTAGTTTGCCAAGGGTGAGGGTGCCGTACACCGTTGGTGGATTCACCTGGTTACTTCCAGGCTTTGCATATTTCAGGAAGCTGGCTTATCAGTCGATGACAGGACTGACATATTTCTCTGACTCTTATCTTTAGCATCGTATCTTTTTTCTTCAGGGAAGAGATACTGAAGGCACGGCAGATGTTAGATGCTTCATTAATGGGTGATAATCCATTCTCGTGTGTCCTTAAATATCCTGAACTTTGCTATGAGGGTGTGTGTGTCTTCGTGTGTGGTGTTGATGGCCGGCCAGTGCTCTGTCTAGGCCGAGATGTCTATGTTTCCCATGGGAGAGAGCGGCAAACGCAGGACAACCCCACCACGCGACATAAAGGTCAGGAGAATCACAGCTGCGCTTCTGTGTCAGCACACACACTCTTCTCTCTGAGCTGTCTGCCCTGATATTTACTGTGTCAGATAAATTTAGACATTTCTCGAGTGCACAACAGCGCGGCTATATCCACTGCTTGGTCAAGTGAAAGAAAGAGGGCTTTGTGGGAGAATTTCCCCCTCGTCTGCGGCCTTCGTGGTTTTCTTTTATTAATATGCTCATCTGTGATTTATGGAGGGATGAATGGTGAAGGGTTGGAAGGATTGATTGCTCTGGAATCAGCCACTTTTCAGTATGAAATTGGTTTTGGAGATTTGTTTTCGTTTGGGAGCCGATCTGTGACGTGCAGTTGCCGTATTTTATGTGCCTTAGAATGAAAGCATGTCATTTGAGGGGAAAGAAAACATCTAGATCAAATCAACAGAGCTTTTTTTCAATTTGTTGAATTATTGTGTTTAAATAGTTTTCATTTAAGTTTTAATTTTAGTTTTGAAATTTTTATATTTTATAAAATTTTAAGTTTACATTTTATATGGTTCAACTTCAAAAACTAAAATGATTTTGAGGCCAAATATTTTTTTTTTAACGATTTTATATATCGTAAAAAAGCATATATATATATATATATATATAACCCTAACTCTAACCCTATTTTTTTTTTTTATTAGAGGTTCAGTTTTTCCAAGTGAATAGTTTTTATATTTATTTCCATTAATAATTTACTTTTTCTTTTTAGTTTTTGTTAACAATATCAATTGTTAACAATAACACTGCATCTGTTTTTTTCCCCTAATTTCTCTCACTGCTATCGAAATGTTAAAGAGTCAGTTAAAAAAAATGTATATCAAAAAATAAAAAAATGTTTACCTTTTTAGTTTTTGGTGGTTATTGTTTAAGTATGTTTAAGCAAATTTGGTCTCTTTTTTTTATTATTTTTATTACTATTTTTTCATTTAATGCTTTAGGTGCTGTAAATTTTATCACTTTAATTGACACCTGCATTTAGTTTTGTTCAATGCCTCTAGCTGTTTCTGAATGCAAGGACGTCCCCTAAGATCACTTTATCTAAAGATCAGAAACTGTCATTGCTAGCAAGGATGGATAAAACTGTACCTGCATTTACTAGAACAGTTGCAAAGAGCAGAAACCGTTAAAGTGAAAAGAATCAGTCAGAAATCCTGGAATTAATTGAGCAGGTTCTCAAGGATATTTGACTCATAGCTGTGCTATTTCATTGCCAGACTGAAACCGGTCTCTGATGTGGCCCGTCAGGAGCTCGATCCAGCAGATTACACACAAATCAGCTTCTGGAAAACAATGTTGCTTCGGCTTTACGATGTCGTTCTGACATCAGTCCCTTATATCCGTTTTAGTAACACACAGGATTGTATTGATCAAGCTTTCTTGAGCCCAATAAAGTTCTTGAAACAATCTTGAGAACCTTCTGACCACTTGTATATGTCAGAGTAGAGGTGAGTGCATACAAGTTGGCAAGTCTATTTTGAAATTGTGCTGGATAAGCCATGTAAAGAGTTAAAGCATCCGGTGTACAACTATCCATCCAATCTTCTCTTGTTTTCTGTCAACCATTAGCGGCTCGTGTGGGGTGGAGGGAGGTGCATTAGGCTGCCTTTCATCTACATTGTTACTTAAGTTTGAGGGTCGACTGGCAGATAAACACACTGCAGACCTTTGAAACCCTCCCTTCTTGAGCTTCATTTACTAAGATGTAGTTTGGTGTGTGTATTTGTATGTGAGCAGCACTCACGTCTCCTCTTAGATAATAACAAGCGAACCAAGCTCACAATGGCAATCACTTGTTCTTTAATATTTTATTCTTTTTTACTTAAATTTTTCAACATCAAAAATAAACCCTAAGTACTGTTGGGCTCAATGTGAATGATTCTTTTGTGTGCATTAGTGAAAAAAAAAAATCTTCACAATCTGTCATCAAAAATAAAACATTTTCTCTGAAAATTCAATAAAACCTGAATGATAAATCAAGTCCCATTATACATTTATTTTTGTCATCTGAATATCATATATCAATAGCAAATATATTTAAAATGTTTGGGATATATATATATATATATATATATATATATATATATATATATATATATATATATATATATATATATATATATATATATATATATATATATATATATATATATATTTATTATTATTTTTTATTATTATTATTTTTTTTAGCTTTTTTGAAAGGATTATCTTATGCTAACCAAGGGTGAATTTTATTTTAATACATTTTGAAATGTAATTTATTCCTGTTAAAAAGCTGATTTAGTGCTTTTATCAGTGTTATCATATTTTTATGGATTTTTTTTTTTTTTAAGGATATTTTGAAAATTAGAAAGCATTGGAAAAACAGCATTGGCACGTTTGATAAATTTAATGCACTCTTGCTAAATAAAACTATTAATGTCTATAATCTGATCTCAAACTATTGAACATTTGTGAATTATAATGAATTGAGAATGGCCATTTATATTGACTTGTGATATAATACCACTTTATATATTTACGGTCTTCCTACTGAATGAGCTTTTTCTCATATGACGTGATTTGCATGCAAACCAAGCCAAACATGTACACACTTGTAAACAAGCTTGGTTGGACATTCCTTTCCCCTTCATTCGCTTGAGGTTTCACAGGCACCTTTCGACGGATTTGCTTTTCGGTCCCTTTTTCTAATGTAAACACTGTCTGGAGTGGGAACAAACTTCGTGCTGCTATTCTATCTGACCAGGGGTCCCTCCTCGCTCACTCTCTGCCTGCTGTCGTTAACGTCCCAGGTCGACCACATTTCTGTTTTTATTTGTTTTGAAACCGTAGAGAAGGCGCACACTGCATAACGCTCCCAATTCAGCGTGCCTGTAGCACTTCGGAATGCCTTCTTCATGTTCTACAAGGATGGCAGATTTCCTTAAAAAGCATGTGTGGTCTAGATTCATCTGTTTGTCTTTTTTTTTTTTTTTTTTCCTCTTCACTTTCTGAACTCTCACACAGAGCACTTTACCATTAAGCAGACACATCTCATAAATAGCAGAGCGAGAGTGGCAGCCATTACGGTTACATACATTTTTATCTATGGCTACAAGTTACTGTGATTAGGAGAAGTTGTTTGGCTGTTTTGCGACTACATAGACTGCCAGGCTGTTCCCAAATAAATGGGCAATTGTTGTGAGCTGATTATTAGATTAAGCCCCCTCGCTGACCTTTTGCCCTCCTCTATTTCCTCTGCTTGTTAACATCGGATATGTGACAGATTGCCATCTCTGGACTTTGGTTCAGCGCTCGGAAAGGAACCCAGTGTGGTTTTTTTTTCTCCCATATGCCCTGTTAGCATCCCAGTACTGTATGGCTGGGATCAATTGGTGCCTGAAGGGGACATATTAAATCAATCCGTCATTCACATAAACCGGTTTGCATCCATAGTGCCATAATCCAAGATATAATGGCCTCAAGCAGAGGAGTGGAGGAAAAAAAATTGATAAAAAGATAGATGTGAGACGAAATGACAAGACAATAAATCATAAAGCAGGTGTTAGACTTCAGAGGACATGTATCAGGATTTCCACTGTGCAATTTGCAAAGCAGCCCGGTGTGACTCCAGGCCAGCTGATTTATTTGCCTCTGTATTTTAAAGGCATAGTTCACCCCAAAATGTTCCTGTTATCGTTTCTTCATCCTCGTGCTGTTTCAAACCTTTCTTTGTTTTGTGTAGCACAAAAAGGAGGACTGTTTTCTGTGCAGTTATGTTTTCATAAAGATGCTGGAAAATCTGCTGTGTCTTGGGACAGGGGAGAGAGTAAAAAAAAATGTTTGAATGTTTTGTTTCCATGTGGAACAGCAGAGGATGCTTTCCCAGTTAGAACATTTTGTTTCGCTCCGCCGTCGCCACTGGACAGGGGTTTACAGTAACGGCAGGACATGTGGCTGCTTGAGGATGCCACCCTCGGCCTGTGCCAATCGGGTTTGAGAAACATGTCTAGTGTTTTCTTCTGGACAAGCAATCAGACAACACCAGGGGAGGAGTCCTTGGTGTTCCAGAAGAGAATTTGTTGTAATTTTTCAGCATATCAATACATTTGAATTTGATACAAAAAACTGTAAAATTATGAAATATTACAAATTTAAATAAAAAAATTTCTATCTCAATATATTTTGAAGTGTCATTGTTTTTCTGTGATTCAGCGCTGTATTTTCGGCATCATTACTCCAGTCTTCAGTGTCAGAAATATTCTGATATGCTAATTTGGTGCTGAAGAAACATTTCTCATTGTTGTCAATGTCGAAAACAATTGTTGAAAAGTTCTTTGAATGGAAAGATCAAAAGAACAGCATTTAAATAAAACAAATCGCTAGTAACGATGTAAATCTTTTAAAAGCAGAATACAATTTATTAAAAAAAATTGCTTCCTACAAACTTTTGAATGCAAATACATTATTGTTATTTACATAATATTTCTAAAACAAGTTTTATCTTGCAATTTCAGAATTTAGTGTAATATAGATTTATGTGAAGCATGGGAACCAAGAGATCAACCAAATGACCTGTCACTTGTAGTTTGCTGCAGTTGTGACTCTTTAAAACTCTAACTCAGATTTGTATGGGCTTTTTTAACTCATATTTGTATGGATGTTATGATTAGAGTCAACATTTGACTCAGTTGTCCAGTCAACTTAACAGCCTGGGAAACTGGTCAGAAGAATGTGGAAGAAAAGTCTCCTCCCTATAATCCCTTGTTTCTCTCTCTCTCTCTCTCTCTCTCGCGCTCTCTCTCTGTCTGTCGGTCTCTTCTCCTCTTCATCTTTGATTCAGGTTAAAGAAAGAGTTGAGTTACGGTCATTATGACCAGAGCATTATTTTAGCCATCTTTGCCCTAGGTGGGCGCCTGGGCTTGAAAAGACCCTTCCAGCTTCTATGAAGGATTTGATAATGCACTGCAGTGGAATGCCATTGAAGTTTTATTTTTTTTGCGATTGCAAACATGGGATACACTTGACAATGTTTTAATGAACTATAAAACTTTACCAGCTCTACCTGCTTATGCAATATTTCCGACTTCCTGGTACGCTTTCAAGATGGGCCTGTGCTCCTTAAAATTCAGGATTAAAACATGCTCGGGAAATACTTTTAAGCATATTAAACTCGTAAGGAAGTTGTGCTGTTTCATGCTGAAAATCTTCCAAATCTCTTGCATATGAAAGGTGCTCGACCTCCAGTTGTTTTTAAACTGTAGATTTCATAAGAAATGAATCACTTGGCTTTAACCATAGCACAACAATCCCACATAACTTTATGGCTTATGTTGCTTTCCTTCTGTTACTTGGAAAGCGCTACAACGGCAGCTTTGTCATTGTGTGTGTCTGGGTTGTGTGGAAATATCAGAGAGTGGGTCCACTCGCATATACGTGCTCCTGCGAACGTGCTCTCAGCTGCTGCCATGGAGACAGACACTTCAGCAAAGTGAACTTCTGATTTTCTTTTGCCCGCGGGTGCATGCTAGCATGTTTTGGCTCCTCGCGAGCCAGTGCAGTGGGAGGAAACGACCTCCAGGGGAAGGGAAGTAAAGTTAGGTAATGTCACACTTCTTTTTAAGTTTGCATCACCCCAGGACACTGCATGTGATTTATGGGCCCTGTTTACACCTTGTATTAAGATGTGTTTTGGTTGATCAGGTCAGGAGTACACACATTCCTGTTCACACCTGATGTTTTAATCCATCTCTTCTGTTGACTTTCAACCACTTCTGTCCTGATTTCTTTTTGGGGAGGGGCTATGGCCTAGTATTTGTTGGCTTTTTCTGATCTGTTGATCTAATACTGTGAAATAAGCTTGCAGAATGTTTTACCTTTTTTTTTTTTTAAGCTATTTTTACAATATTTACTGCATTGATAAAAATTCTGCTACATATTGCAGTCAATATTGTGCTAAGAGCGAGCGAGAGAGAGAGAGAGAGAGAAACATTAGTCGCCTATATAAGTTCTCAGCAAGTTGTTTACATTTTATAGATATTCAGAACAGAATAAGATAAAAATATGAAAATACAAGTAGCTACAAAATTATATATAAAATTTTAAAATAAAAATGGCATTCATTATAACAACAAAGGCCTATAAACATCTAGCAATGCTATAAATTATATGTTGTGTGTGCACGAGAGGATCCAGCGCGATCATGGATTTTGTCCTGCAGCAGAAAAAAAAAAAATCCGACATCATTTGAAACCGTAAAGGTTTACTATTATTTATGTATATTCACAATAAGAACAAAACTGTGCCGTTCTAAAATAAAGAAAACAAACAGGATGTGCTTGTGAGCCGTCTGTTTCCGAAATCAGATTTCCTTTTTGTTACTTTTGTTAATTATTTAACTGAAACGTATTTTGTGTATTTATTTTACTCCTATCATATGTGATTTTTGTATAGTTTTTCTCAGTTTTTTCTCCTGTTTATGCACATGTAAATCTAAACCACTGAAAACGATGCATACCCTTGTCCATTGTAATGTAATTAAAATCTAATTTAGCTCTAATTTTGTTGATTAATGCATAGGAAGTGAACATGGTGTTTATAGAATGTAATGAACGCACTGTTTACGAATTAGCTCAGTCAGGGGACAGTAGGTGGTCTTTAGTGGCTGTTCAAATGCATTCGACCACATCAGTGTCCACACTACAAGCGCAATATGGCCGAATGTGTTTTCGACTCCCTCTGGAAGTGGTCAAAAGTGGACAAGCTTGGAATGTTTTAGAGCCTGTTCAAAAACGCATCTTAATACCAGGTGTAAACCGGGCCATGGAGTAAGAGCAAACTCGACAAGTCACGTCCTAGCAGAGAGGAGAGCTACTTGAGAAGTAGAGGAAGGAGGACCGAATTAGTAAGCGATGAAGACTGGATGCACTGAGACTAAGTGGAAGGGCGAAGATCACATCCCTACACATTTTATTGATATTTTAGGTTAAATATGATTATGATGTACATTTGATTGCCTCAGAATTACATTCTCTCATGTCATTCCAAACCTGTATGTTTTCAGTTCTGCTGAGGACAAAGAAAGATATTGTGAAAATGTATCATGGTCTTTGGGTTCATGCAATGGAAGTCGATGTCTCCTTTTGTGTTCCACTGAACAAAGTCTGTGATAGTGGTTTGGAACAACTAGACGGTGCGTAAATAATGACAGAATGTTTATTTTTGGTGAACTATCCCTTTAACCAGTGGGAGTAATGGGACAGAAAGCTGTTTTCCTGGCACTCGGTGTCCATAATTGTAGCCCTGGTATTGTGCTGAGGAGAGCATATGTTTTCATCCCTTTCTCTCTCTCTCTCTTTCCCCCTTTTTTTGTGTGTAGTGAGTCTAGTGACACACCCGACAAAGGAATCTCAGATGGTTTTAACCAAATCTGGCTTCCCAGAGAAATTACACATTTGGCTTGAAATGGTAATGAAATGATTTTACTACTACAGTCAAAACACAAGCATGGCATTCACTGTGAAGGAAGCAAGATGGGTGACAGTTGCATCAGACATCTGTTTCCCCCCCCCCTGAAGTCTGGGTTGGAAGCGAGATGAAAGTGGCAGTGACAGCTATTGGGTTTGTCGCTCTGCTCCCTGGCTGCTTTGTAGCGGAGTTGATCAGTAAAGAAAACACACGCTCGTGCTCTCTTTTACAATGCAGCCCTTTGTTTTCCTGTCAGCATCCAAACGTCAACCATTTTCTAAATAGTTTTCAGGTAATTAAAACGCGTTCAGACCATGTCTGTTCATCGAATGAGTTTCCATTTAATTGCTTGGCATCCGTCTCCCGGATGGGTTGTGGGGTATCCTTGCAGGCCAGAGGCGTTTCTCATTGGGGATCACATGGGCCAGAGAATGCGGCTGTTACCTTGTTTGCCCACTGCTCTGAGTGGGACCTACCACAGAAATTGTCCCACAGAAATAAGGGCCATATTTATTGTATTTTTTACAACCTCAGTCTAGTGTATCTCTCCCTCTTGTTTTCTAATTCTTCTTAATTGTCCTGTAATTTTGCTCAAAAAAAAAAAAAAAAAAGGTCAGTGGGGGTATGGAAATAATATTTTACATTTTTTCCTATGTGTACATGACTAAGCTGAATTTTCATCAGCCCTGCATCACTCTAGATTTCAGTGTCACATGATCTATCAGAAATCATTCTAAAATGCTGATTTGTTGCTCAAGAATTTTTTTTTTTTGTTATCAATGTTGTAAGCAGATTTTTTTATTTATTCCGTGTTCTTTAATGAATGGAAAGTTAAAAACAACGGCATTTATTTGAAATTGAAATCGGTTGCAACTGTTGATCAGTTTAATACATCATAGCTGAATAAAAATGGACCAAACCTTTGGACAAATTTTTTGCGGCTTCCCACTAAAGAGCAATGCTATAAGTTGAAAGCTATGCCGATCTTGCTGCTTCTGCTCAACCAAGCCGATCAAGGCCCCCATCTATACTGCTTCAGTTGAGTCATACATCTACTAATTGAGTTTACAGCTCCCCGTCCAGGAAAAACAACACCATGCCAGTGTTCTTCAGAGGAAATCCTCCTTCACGATTTTCCCTAGCATTTCCCCTTCCTGTTTTTGTTTCACACCACTCTCCTTGAAGTGCTCCGTAAATCACAGTGTCACAGGATCACCGTCGAGTCGGATACTTGCAGATCACGGTTTGAGAAATTCAGTTGCTGTAGATTCAGCGATCACGTTTGATCACGAACTGCTGAATTGAACACATTGTGAATTTTGGGCACCCTTGATTAGGTATTTTTTGAACATCTTTAGTTACTTTAAGCCATCTATTTAGGAAAAACAATGGATCTTGGCTGGAATATGAGTAATTACTTCTTTCGATTCCTCTTTAGTCCTACTTTTTTGTAAAACAGCTGTGGTAACGAAAGCCTCTGTTCATCCTGTGGGCCTTTCTTTACTTAGCAGGGATAAAAATCTGGACACGATTATATAAACATCACTTTTTGGACAACGTCACTCTTTTTTTCTAGTAGTAAAGAAGGTAGAGTAGTACAGGCTTTATGTAAGGACAGAGGACGAAGCCGTGTCCTACCAGCGTCCTCATCTCTCCATTCTCATCCCATTTTTTTCCCATCTCTTCACACGCTAATCTGTACTCTTATCCTCTTACCCTCTGCTCCTTTCTATGGTACGGCTGCGTAGTCGACACTTTGTTCCCTTTCAGTTGTTTTCACAGCTGAAGGGGAAAGTACAAAAGCATTTGCCAGTTCTAATGAACTATAAAAATTAATATTGTGGGCGGGAGGACCATAATATACACTGCAGAACAGCCAACGAATAAAATTGTGTCTCACCTCTATTACTTAAACCAGACAGCCAGATGCTTTGTCGGTCCCCGCTGACTGCAGGGATGTTATGGTCACTGTCTTGGATCCAGGGTCACTGTTTGACTAAGCAGGTCCTGAGATGTCCAGCTGCGTCCCCTCTGTATTAAAAGAAGGATCATGAGAAATGCTGGATTTAAATGAAAGTGGAATTCAATTAATCTATGACCTCTTTGCACTACTCCAGTGGAGTCATTTGTCCACGAATCAGACAACATTAGCGGTGTTGGATGTCTGTTTGTGTCTCGGAGCTTGGGTACTGAATGAATACATCCTCGTGATGAGTGCTTGTGTGGGTGTACACTGTTTTCTGATCCTAGAATAGTGTAAGCGGAGATGCCCGCACACCCTCCAACGTTTTCTGTCGGGTCTCATTGGACCCGTGCCCCAGCACCTATTCTTATGTGGCCCTCTCAGGAAATTGGGCTGTAAATAAAGACAGACCTACATTTCTCCACCTCCGAAATAGCTCCAGATAAAAGCCTCTGTATCATCTGGATGTCGAAGTAAAAGTGTCGAACGCACTCAAGGGACAGGCACGATTAGCAATGTTGCATTCCGAAAAATTATACAAATATTTAGACGGCTGGAGCTCTTTGATGTGGAGGGGGCAAAATTCAACTCTGATTAATGCGATGGTGAAGTATTTTAGAAACACCATGTGTGTGCAAACGTGTATATATGTAAATATCCGCTGAATTGGAAACATGTAATAGTTTTGGATGGATTGCGCAATGTGATTGCTGTAGAAATCCTGCCTTTTTGATAGTTTGTCTAGAACATGCATAAGCCAGTTTTGAGCACTGGTTTGAACGAAAACAAAAATTACGATTTTATTGCTTATTTGAATTGCTGCAACTGTTTTGGAGATTTCAGTCTTTCCTCGTTTAAGTAGTTAGGAGCTGTATGTGTATGCTTATTACTTGCATAATTGTATTGTATTCTTTTTATTTCAAGCCTTTGTCATTTTATTTATTTAGTTATTTTTTTTTGGCTTATAGTTTAATTTAAGGCTTTGCTTTTTATTTAATATTTTTTTGATTTTATTTGGGAGTCCGAAAACTGACAAGAAAGTACAGGAGGAACTGACTGGTCATGTTGTGGGCATTCAGTGTTTGGCCAGAAGTAAACTTAGCTTTCAGTTTGATTCAGATTTAGAATTTTTTTTTTTTTTTTTTTTTTTTTTTAGCTACAGGACTCTTGCATGTCAGAGCTGGAATTTTTTTTGGGGGGGGGACCCTACTGAATTCAATTTTATGGACAGAACAGTTAAAACCATTGTTAAAAATATATTACTTTGTGTTCTACAGAAGAAAGTCAGTCATAGCTTGACGGTCACAATTTGTCATTGGGGCAGTACCCCTAAAAGCTGCAGATTAGTACTTTAGAGCAGTGTTATGTATTACCCTTAAGGTCCTACTATGAAACTTTTAGGGATACGTGAGGTACAAAATGTGTCCCTTTGAGCCCCTAAAGGTACAGCTTTTGCACCTTTTATGAGGATGCAGGGCACCCAGAAAACAAATAGGTGCAAGACACCACTAATTAGGGCTGAGATGTTTTGCTCCCAAACAATCCTACAAACCAAAACACTACACCCACTCCAAGGCTTTTGGTTGGTTGAGATCTCAAGTAGCTCGTAGACGGGCTGACAGCTGGTCACACAAGCTTCATAGAGCAGTAGCTAGTCTGGAGTAGACCTTAAGCCCATTAACTCTTCTCCTGGCCCGCTAGGCTGCTCATTGGCCAGTCAGGGATCAGGCTGCTTCTGTTTTGATGTTAGCATGACCTAATGCTGAGGTTGAGTGCATGCCAGAGAGCTAGAAATCATAACTACAGATTGACATAATGCCATTGCTAAAAACAGACAAGGGGTGCCGCTCTGTTTGAACTCTTTTGGTAAAGTGTGCATGTACTCAGTTTGTGTTTCCAGCACGTTTGGAGGTGGGCTGATGGGAGGGGCACAGGGAGACTTTTTTTGATTTGCTGCAGCTCTTATTTTTCAGATGCCACACTGTTGACACATCATTACAAATTCCATACCTACATAAACCCCATACAAGGACATTGCCGACCTACATCACGCCATGTGTGGCAGAGGGGATTGAGTGCCGTCTTGTTTTGGTTTTAGGGAATGAGACGTCCCTGTTTTCTCTCTCATACAGGCCACCTCAGAGTCGGTGGGAGAGTGTGTCTTCGCATGCTGTCAACAGATCAGTAATGCCATGTTCATAGGATGGCCAGTGACAGGATGTTAATCAGCAAATTTAATCTTGCTCAGTTTTCATTCAGGGCCTTTGGTTATGTAGAGATTGGACGGAGGGTGCGGGGCACATTGTCTCGATACATACGATACAAATGGATATAAACGGTAAACTGCCTTTTAATAGCCTATTAGAGGCATTTCAACTAAATTTGAATGTGTACATATTGTATTTTTTAAATTATTTATATTTTTAAATAAAGTTGTAGTTTTTAAAAAATATATACACAATATATAAACCAATGTTTCCTGACCTTTTGATAAATAGTTATATTCTTCTATTAGTATTAAATTATATAATATTATATGTTATTATATTACACTATTATTAACACTTTCCCTGCCAGCATTTTTTTTAAGTTGCCAGCCACCGCCAGCGATTTTGATGATTTTCACTAACATTTGATGCCCTCCAGTATATTTTCCCGCATTAATATTTGAATATGCAATACACCAAAATAAAGGTCAAAGCCTCTACTTTTAAACAAAACAAAAAAAAATCTGAGCATTAAAGCGTTCTTTTTTTAATTTAATTATCAACATTTAAATATAGCTAGGTTTCATAAAAATGTATAGTTTTGAGCAAAAAGTTGAGAAAATCATATTTTTATCAAAAACTACACGTGGATAATATTCAGTATGATTATCAAAGCATAAATCCAGTAAATCGCTTCCATCAACCCTTCTTTTAATTATTTATTAATTATATAATATTAATTATATTTATTATTATTTTTTAATTACACACTTTCAGGCATATGATGTGTTTATAGAGGAGAAACGGCAATATATCTGTCCTGTGCGCGCGAGTCTGAAGGGCAACAGCAGCCCTCATTCTGTCGGCCCTCTCACATCTGGATTCAATAGATGCTGTTTGGACGTCCGAGGGAAGAGCAAGTATAAATAGAGTGACTGCCGTAAACCGAACTAACTCACTCCACTCGGCTCCTCCCTCACGCTGGGCCAGTGTTGCCCCTACACCACATTAATGTCCTCCCAGCATTCCTTCAGTTTCTAACAGCCAAACGGACAATTACCTTGCTGCTGTTGGCCACTTTTAAACCGCAAGTGAAGCTTGTCTAGTTGAATGAATGGCTTGAATTAGGTGACGATGCTGATGGAGGAGTATGAGAATTATATCTGGTCTTGTTAGTTGGGTGGGTTTGTAGATTACTGCACGAAAACATCTTAAATACACCTCAAGCAAATTCTCTGCAGAGGGAAAGCTAAAAGAGAGCCTCTCATTTGACTGTAATAATGTGTATTTTCGCAGACCACATAAATGAGACCAAGCGATGTTTTTCAGAGAACCAGCATAGGGTGGTGCTCCGCAGGGGGTAAGTGTAGCTGTACTTTTTGTTGTGTCCATCTCAAGTAGAGCTCTGGCCCTAAACACATGCCCTCTTTGTAATGCACACGTGCATATCCCACTTCTTCGCCCCGCCCTCCCCTCGCTGTCGGATGAAGGAACAAATGCAGAATAAGTGGGTGTGGTTTAAGGTTGGGGGGGTTGGGGGCTGGGTCAGGCTAGCCAAGCCAAGCCATTTCACATCAAGCCAAGCAGACCCCTCTTGCTTGAGCAAGTTTTAATTTGCAGAGACTCTGAGATGCTGCAGCGCAGTGGACTCATTTACCTCTCTCTCACACACACACACACACACACACACACATGATCTAACATGTGCCTGCGGATTTGTTTTGTCGCTGTGTCTGCGCTCACCTCTGATTGATCATTTCATAAGCCATTCAGCCAGCCTGGAATGAAGCTCTGTTGGGTTAGTTTTTATTGTTTTCTCCGCGTGTGTGCTTACTTGCTTTTGTCACAGTGGGCTGTTTTCCAAAGCAGCAAATGAATTCTACAAAAATCTCTCCTTATGGAACTAATAAAGCATCAGACTGGCTTAGCATTCCAGCAGTCTATATTACTGTAAAAGCAGGCTGAGAGGGTGGGATAATGTCCTCACCGCGTCACGTTTTCAGAACGGTTGTAACAACTTTGCTATGACTAGACTGATACAAAACAAAACTGGATCAACTCATATATATATCTCAAAATCAATAAAAAGTATATGAGACATTTTTAATGTAACAAGATTTGGTTTCAAATAAATGCTGTTCTTTAAGTTTCTTATCATTAAAGAATCCTGCAAAAAATGTATGATTGTTTGCTCAAACATATTAAGCAGCTCTTCAGTTTTGAACGCTGATAATAATGATGTATCTTGAGCACCAAATCTGTGTATTAGAATGATTTCTGAAGGATCATGTTACACTGAAGTCTGGAGAAATAGCTGCTGAAAATTCAGATTTGCCATTAAGGGAATTAATTAAATGTTTTTTTTTTTAAATAAAGTAGAACAGAAAACAGTTTAAATTATATTTCACAATATTAGTGTTTTACTGTATATTTTATCAAATAATGCTATGTTGTTGAGCAAAAGAGACTAATTTCATTAACATTAAAACATTATATATATATATGTGTATATGTGTATACTTATTTTTATTTTTTTGCTTTTTAATATATTAAGGATATGTCTTTGTATGATAAAATACTATATCGTTCTATCTTATAAACCATTTAACCATATTGTAGAACTCGTTCATAAGAAAGCGTTTGTGCTTTGTAGATGTGGGTGAACCGAGAGGTTCTCTTTGCTGTCCGTTGAGGGGTTGTTCTGTCTCCCTTCTTCTCCAGCAGTGGCTGAATGCACGTCTCTCTCAGGATGTGGCGAGATTACATTTGTTTGAAGCACAGCGAGAGAGAGACAGCAGAGGTTCTCAGTGATGAAAACGACTTGTCTGTTTACCAGAGCATGTGTGTAATTGCTCGCAAAAAAGAGACACTTTGAAAAGCCTGAGATGAAAAGGAAGGATAGAAAAAATAGGAAAACAAAACCAGCCCCCACCCCCATCCACATCTCCCACTGACTGTGAAACTTGGCTATGATCCTTGGTCTATAAATCCCAATGACAGCAGCTGGAGACAGAGTGAGAAATAGAGGGAATGAGAGTCAGAGAGAGAACGATAGATGGACGGATGGATGAACATAGGAAGAGGTTGTACTTGATACCGAAAAAAATGTTTACAAGAAGAACCAGATCAAGATTTTTTTTAGTGTTGAATTTGATATGGGTTTGAGGAAACACCATGCAGAGATTCTGAAACAGGACAAGGAGAAACTTACGAAGGAGAGCTGGCCTGAGCACCTGCTCCATCATCAAGCCGCTGTTGTGTTTCTCATGCCATGAATTTGTGACATTGATGTCATAAGCTAAAATAAAATCTCAGCGCAAAAATATTACAGAAAAGTAACATGGTAAAAAAGCTATTTTAAATGTGCATATGGCATAGAACTCATTTTACCCCAAAATGAAAATTCATGATGAAAACAGATGTAGTCTTTTATCCAAAGTGACTTGCATACCATTTATCAGTTGACCTTTTAGAGGTGAATAGGCTAAATCACTGTCTACTGTTGTATAAAAAGGTCAATGGACATTGTGCAAAACTTCATTTTATATTGCACAAAACAAAGAGTAAGTAATCTAATGGGGTTAGTAAATAACGACGCTGTTCTCGAAAGGAGAAGTTTAGCAGAGTATTCAAACAGCTGTTCCTGTGTGGAAAAGAAGGATGTCAGACTTCATTTCTAGCTGAAAACCCTTTAAGCAAGATCTACTTGTCTGTTAGACAGTTGTACACCATGTAGTCTCACTCTGTGGTGTCAAAAGTGAAGTAATTTTACGATCTCCCATAGGAGCCTGTGGTTAGCAGGTATCGTTTATATGAGATGGATTGAACTGTCAATGTTGATCCTGTTGTTGAATTTCTCTTTCACTGCCTGTTCCTATTTCTATTATAGACCGATAAAAAATGACTCTCTGATGATTGAGCATGAACAGTCGTATATATAAAAGAACAGCGGGCTCCACTGTACATGCGGCGAGTGAGACTATCCGTTCATTGCTGAGCTTGTTCATTGTTGTTCATTGGCACCTGACGAGGATTTTTTCACAAGGTGTGACTGCAGATGGTTTGTTTTCTTCACATGGCTTGGTGCCAGTATAAACCATGAAAAATATGATCAGCTGTGACTTCATTTGTTTATTTTGTTTAAGGAGTCTTGTGACTACATCGTGCATATGTTGATATTGTTTGTGTGCTTCACAAACATAAGCCTTTGCAATGTTTTGAAAGTTGTCGTTTGAAGTTTTTTTTGTTGTTGTTGGTTTTGTTTTTTTGATTTATTTTTGATTGTAACATCAATTTGTTGATTTTTTTTTTTTTGAAAGAGTATTTGTTAATATAAAAAATATTTTGATAAGCAAACATATGTATAATATAAGCATTACAATTATTATTATTATTTTTTATAGTATTGTTTATATTATAAATATATTTTCATGTACCATTATGAGCTACTAGCCTTAAAAAAAAAATTTAAATAAAAAATTAGTTGAGCCTTCTGGCACTGCAATCACTGAAGTCCTGTTTGATGGAATGTAATCAGTCTTTTTAGGGCTAACTCGAAGCCTGTCATTTAGCTGATATTTGACAAGGAGGTTTTAGGTGTGGTTATGCCAGCTGGATAATTTGTTGGAAAATTCAGCTGTGGTACCGCAGACGAGCCAAGCCATGGATGAAGGACACGTGCTGCTGCTTGTGCTCTCAGGTAGTAGTTCCCTGTCTTCTGTTACGAGAGACAGAGGCCTTTGTTTGTGCGTAATTTCCACGTGTACGCCCATCTGACAGTCAGTTGCGTCAGTATTTGTGCTGGTGGGATACATGAAGCTGAGTGTGAACAGATCTGGGTATGAGCCCCACCTCCTCTCGGTGCTTTTTACAGAAATGTAAAGAATACAGGAAGATCGTTTTTCGGATAGCCTATTAAAAGAGCTCTTGTAAGCGAGCTGTGTGTATGCATGTATGGATGGATGGATGTGTATGTGTGTGTCTGTTCAGTTAAGCCATTGATTGCAAAGCATGAATGAATCCGTAGATGCTCCAGGCGGTGAGCAGTGTTCAGGCTTTCAACAGACTCCCAGAGGAAATGCTGGTCTGCTTTAAAGTGAGTGCAGCTTAACAGTCACAGTAAGAGAGACAAACACTGATTCTTTAGTTTTATTTCGATAGGGACTGGGTGATAAAGCAATTTATCAACAGAAATCAAATTTTTAATGTGAGGGAAGGGGATCTGTGTTTGTCATAAACATCTCCACATCATTCTGAGTCTCAGACGGTTTTCTTTACTTCTTATTGTTAGTCACTTTATAATGATACGGTGTACATGCCTGAAGCATTGCACTCACGCTCTTCTTTTTTCGGAGATGCTGGAGAGTATCTCTGGCCCCCTTCTGGCCGCCCCTGGTACTGCTCCTCTCCCATTCAGCCGAGTTTGTGTGAGGTCTCAGTCTACGGGAAGACAAAGGGAATATTATCAGTTTGGAGTCCCCGCAGTGGGCTGGAGCGCAGTGGTGCTGCATTGCCTTGTCGCTGTCACAGTTGAGAGAGAGAAGGGGACCGGGGGCTGAGGTGGTGAGAAGGGGAGAGGGGTCACTGCATGCTTTTTCAGTGCTCCTATGTTTCCCCTAGCTGTGTTCGTGGTGCAACATTGCACAATGGGGGCTTTTGTTTGTTGGGGGGTGGAAGCGGAGGCTATTCTGTTTCAATAATTTCTGGAAGTCTTGTGTTTGTGACATCATGAGGGCTTAATGCTTTCCCGTGGCTGTCTGTTGTTCCCTCTCTCTCTCCTTTTATTCAGTCTTCCTCACTTTTTATCCTCTCTCCATCTCTCTTGCGCCATCTCTAATGTTGCTTCTCCCTTGTCTGCTTACTCCTTGCCTTAAAGGGATAGTTCACCAATAAAAAAAAAATATATATATATTCTTCCATACTTTACTTACCATCATACTCTTCCAAACCTGTATGAATTTCTTTATAGAATGCTGCAGTGATTACATATTTTTGCACGCCAACCCAGAAGCATCACAGTAGTTCCCTCGACAAAAACACAATATTGGAATATTGGGAAAAACTAAGCAAAGGTTACGTTTATCGTGAACTCAACTTTAATGATTTTGAAGCCTAAATACAATCAAAAGAAGTAAAAAATGAAACCTAATCTTTAAACAAACTTCAGTTGTATGACTTTAACGTCACCACCATTAAGATTCCGACAACTCTTTCACTCTTTATTTACAAAATGTTTTCCCCGAACGTTTGAGTTTGAATAGTTTGCAATGAGGCTGTGAAAGTGGACCAGTGAGTAGATGAGTTCATCTTTTCGGGATGATGACGTTAAAGATCTCTGTAGTTCAATTTAGCTAGCAACCACCTTTTTGAGACAAGTGAAAGCACAAGGGGGACTTCAGAAGACTTGATGCACGTGACTCATATGGACCACTTATGATATTTTTACTTCTTTTTGAAGCTTGAAACCTCCAATCCCCATTATTTCAATTGCGTGGAAAAGAACAACCAATGCAGCCTTCAGAATATCTCCCGTTGTGTTCCACTGGAGAAAGTCAAACAGGTTTTGAATGACACGAGGATGAGCAAATGCAACTGTGTGTGTGCAGACTGGACATGGGACAAGAAGTGAAGAGGTGCGGTGGCCATCTGTCCTGCTCTACTTTTCCACATCACTCCCCCGCCGCGTACGAGCAGCCGCGTACTTCTAACCCCTTGATTCCTCCTGTCGTGCTCCAAGCACATTTCACCTCCTCCCTATACAGAGCTCTCGCAAAAGCTCCTCCTTAATCTGACTAAGGGCTAATCTGTTTTGGGATTGGGGGGGGGGGGGGCAGACGAGGTTTAGAGCCACCAGTCTGGCTGACTTACACTGTCAAACACCGCCTTTCCTCCATCTATCTATCATCCTGTCGGCACTGCCAGACAACAGACACCTGTCTGCTATCGAGATCAATTCTGCCAGCGGTGGAGGGCTTTCTAAATCAACCAATGATCACCTCTCTCTCTTCCTGTGCATGTGACACTATATGGTTGGAGGTGTATTTGAATGATTTTGGTAAAGAACAGTCTGTATCCTACAGGATTGGTTTGATTAAGTTAGCCTTTCGATTTGCCTTGAGTCTTGTGGTTTATGGCCCCTGTACTGACTCTGACATTAGAATGAATGAGAGATAGAGAGAGAGAGAGAGAGAGGGGGGTAAACAAACTCTGAAAAGAGGAGGTGAAAGAGGAGAACAGAATAATGATGTCACCGTCAGCCAACGAGCAGCATGAACCAAAGAGCATTTAAGGGCTGTCAGCTGTCCTGTTTCATCCTCATCACTGTACACACACACACACACACACACACACACACACACAGTGTTTGGACTGGAATACTAACTGCACAGTATGCACTGCATACCATTGAAAAATAAATAAATATACACGTGGTTTGGAAAAAATGGATGGATTTCAGTTTCAACTTTTGGTAGTGTGATCAAATAATGAGTTAGAGATGAAAATTCACAAATGTAATGGCTTCCAGTTCATTTATTACACTAGAAATTCAAAGTCTCAAAAACAGTTCTTTTGACAAGTCTTGGGTCGGTAAGCTTTTGCATTCCTGAGGGCAATTTTTATCACTACCTTAATTGTATCGTAATTGTTGTTTTTAATGTCAAACAGTTAAATGTAATAAATACTTTAGTCAATCAAAATATTTGACAATAACATTTGACCGCTTAAAATACTATCTAAATGAAACATTTGAAAACAGGAGCTAATACAGCTGCAATATTCTGACAATTTTTTTTTTTTCGGTCCATGACATGACATTTTTATGCAAACACTCCCATTATAATAACTGAAGCTATGAAATGAATCTTTTATTTATATAATATCCACACTATCTTGTTTATGATGAGGGAATTCATGAGAATTCGATTAGTAAGCGCTCACACTCAAGAACAACACCAGAGTTTTCAGCGCTGACTAACCCAAGCATCTCTGATTGGCCTTTGTATTCCTAAGCTCAACAGAAATGCATATGATTGGTTATAAGGTTTGAAAATGCAAAAAGAAAATAATGAAATGCATATGATTGGTTATTAACACTTGAAAATGCAAAAAAAAAAAAAAAAAAAACGTAATTACAATGAAAATGTAATTACATCAATAGACCCTGTTATTTTTACATTTCATTTGAATCGCGATAGCCATAATTGATTGTTTAATTGTGCAGGGGCAATTTTTGCCCATTTATCTTGAATTACGTTTTTTTTTTTTCATTTTGCTGGCAATATTTTTTTTCTCACTTTGGTGTAAAGCCCTCTTTAATTTCCGACCATGGTATGCTGAATCTAGCCATTCAGACCATAAACACAACAATTTTTTTCACACTCAGCTGCTCATGTGTAATAGCATTGCTTTATTTAGCTGTGAAGTTAATGAGGACAATCTATTACGAGGCCCATTGTTTACCACAGTAAAACAGGTGCATCATGTAATCAAATCTTTTAAATCCAAAGTATAAGCCTTATGGAGTAGTTCACTGTCCTCCGTTACAACAGGGGGCAGTGACAGAGTATTGCAATCACACCTTCCTGTTGTTTACATCGCTTTGTGTGGATGAATCAATTTCATCTTATAATTGAAAGATGAAGAAAGGAATTATATTTTGCATTAAAAAAAATATTTTTTTATGATTATTACACGTTTTGTTAATCATTGTGTTGGTCATTGTGACTTAAAATTCATACAAATAATTATTTGATATAAAATAATTCTAAATTAATTTGTTTCACTCATTTTTATCTCTACAATGCAAAAATATAAATATTTACTTGACAAAATAAAATGGTATTCATATTGCAAGTATTTATGCATCATTGTAGTTTTTGTACTGCCTTTTATTCTGATTTAAATTAAAATATAGTATTATTTTCTTCCGATCTTCAGGTGAAATCTGACCTGGACACTCTTCCGAGAGATGTGCCAAAGTTGTCATTCATATACCAGAGATATCTGTTGGACATTTATAGACTCATAAGCACTTATAAATATAATCTCTACCTTAATTGTTGATATTGTAGTGTCTTTGACATGAAAACAGATAACATTTCAGCTAATCAAAGCTTTTTTAAATGGTGTGTTAGTTGGCAAAATAAGATCGCTGTGTCTGCTTTCGTGTGAAATTGGGCCTGTGGCGTCTTAGCTCTGGGTTTGAACCCATGGTTCTGAGTCCCACTTACCAATAAAGACAGAATCTCATCAGTCCATTTCACATGAAAGCACGGAAAAACAAAGCTCTGAAAGGAAGAGGGGAGGTCGAGCTTGCTCAGCTCACTAAAGCCAGCTGCTGCCTCTAAGGGTGATTGTACCGCAGGTCTTGTCCCTCTCCCGAGAACAAAAACGGGCCACACACACAACCTTTCTGCTCCTCTCCCAAAATAAATAAAGAAGCAGAGGAGTCTGTATATATACGTGTGTGTGTGTGGTGCCAGATGATGAATAAGTAGCCACCAGTCGCCCTCATCAAGACGGGGACGCTAGCCAGAGCAGCAGCAGAAGAGGCACGCACACTGTGCCACTGTTAAATATAAATCTTTAGCAAATCCATTTTTTATAGTGTACATTATACATCACATGTACTATTTGAATATGTAAATGTATTTTTCTTTTTCTCATTGAATGTAGAGCAGATTTATAAGTAGCATTAAAATCCAACAACAGTAATATAATCATAAAAATAATAATCTGGCCATTGGTTTCTTAACGTTTAAACCGATATCTTCCTTTTTGATTCACACTCTTTTTCATATTCCGCCATGCTTGTGCACATTACATGGTCTCTGACATTCACAAACCGTTTGGTTTTTGGAGATTTGCTATCCACCATCTGTCAGATTAGCAGGTTGCTAATGACCTTGTTAGTTTTTAGGGTAAAGCTGCTTCATCATTCAATGTAGGTTCAAGAACGGGCCACTATATGACATCCGCTTTAAGTGGCAGGCCAAATATTTATGCGCTCAACGCTGGATTACTGTCTCCTTCAAGTAAACAAAAAATGTAGATGTGGCATTATACAACTCCAGATGTTGTGCTAGAGAAATGTGTGTGTGTGTGTGTGTGTGTTCACAATGCTAAGATGAAGAGTGTGCAGGCGGTATTGAAGCTGCTCTGCAAAGCAACTGATGACTGTCCGCAGAAACAGGGTTTGACAGAAGCGATCCGTTGAACTCAAAGACTCCTGATCGAGCCGGAGATCAGACGAGACTCACTCTGCACAGGAGGGAGTGTGTGTTTTTTAAATGAATAGTTCATTTATTTTAAGGGAATAATGACATTTCTGTCATTTATTTACCTATGTGTCATTCCAAACCTGTATGACATCCTTTTTTTTGTAGAACACAAAAGCAAAATTTTAGCAGAATGTTCACGCTGCTCTTTTCCATGTAGTGAAAGTGAATAGCAACCTAATGTAACATGTACATGTTTAATGCTCTCAGGTGACTCTGAATTTAGTGCCTTAATATTTGTGAGGACCCCGTTGTTTATTATTAAAAATATATGTGTGTTTTTTTCAGTAAAGTAGGTGTGTGTGTGTATTCTTGTATGAGTGTGTTGTATGTGAAGTGAGTCTGTGGGGTATTTTCTAACCCCCCATCAGCCCGGCAGTGAGCAGGTGCAGAGCTGCCAGGAAACCCAACGCACTTAATGAAGAAAATCTGGGAAGTCGAGTATTTTTAGTAAACTCTTGCACTGAGAGGAAACACCTCCAAAAGCAGTGGAAAACCAAAATAAAACTGGTCTCCTCCCCCTCCTTCTGAATCAGCCAGACTGTGGTGGCCCATGTCTGTTCGATTTTCGAGAACTGCCTGGTTTGTAGGAGCCTAGCGTGACGCTGGCACTGAACACAGTCTGGCTGTTTATATAAAACTACACCGACTAGAGCCGTACTTAACTTTTTCTTTGAATCATTTACTTTTTAAACAATTTTATCTAGAATTTATTTCTTTTAGATGTAACATAACTAACTTTTAATCATTTTATTTTTATTTAAACTTTTCACTTTCATTGTTTTGTCTACAATAATTTTTTAGGCAATTTTGTGATGATTCATTTCATCCCATATATGGAGTTCCTTCCTTCCTGCCAAATGTTTGTATTTTTTTTCTGCACTGCATCATACTGCCCAAAGTAATGGTAACTAGAAATCTTTTCACACTTTTTCTCACACACAGTATTACACCTTCTTTTTTATTTATAGGTAAAGAAGCGTATATTTATGTAAGCTAGATAACAGGAGAGAGAGTGATGGGATTGCCATGCATACTTCAGTACAGATGTTTTAATGACTTGCACATTTATTTGCTCACAAACTCAGGGATATTAGAGAGTTGGACAGATATTTGGTTGTTATTTGGTTTCTTTCTTTCCACTTGTTTTGTTTCCTGCACAAAAATCATAGAAACAGATGGCTTCGATCTGCAGTGACCTGCTTGCAGAGGCAGGCGTGCGTCTATTAGTTTTACCCACCTGGGTCATGAGCCTTGTGGGATTGAGTGGAGGAAACATCCACCTCTCTGTGTGTACTGTTGTGGTCATGTTGAGTGTCTAGAATGATCCCAAGTGGGATTGTGTTTCCGGATAAGGATGTGGCTTTATGGAGCCAGGGGTCTGACCGCAGGTCTGCTTAGGGTCCTGTGGAAGTGGGAGCAAGGCTAACAGTCTGCGCCTGTCAGTGGTAACCAGAGAGTGTTTGAGCACACATGCTTATACACACGTAAAGCACTTGTGGGTGCTTCTCATACTCGACGATAGACTGGACATTGCTGTCGCATTTAAATAAATAAAAATTGGAACAAAGGAATTTTTTTTTCTTCTTTTTTTACTTTGGTACTACTATTCAGTTAAGTTACTTTTGGTTTAAGTAAAATAACAAAAGTACAAAAGAACAAAACCGAAAAAAGTAAAACAATATTTGGCTGCTTTGTTAAAGTTGAAAATGGTTTCCACATCTTTGTTTTAAATATAAATTATAATGTTTTTAATTATAATAGTAATTATTCATTATAATTAAGGCATATTATATTTTATAATATATTTGTCAAAGTTAAAAATATTATAATTTTTTAAATATTTTGTTTGTAAAATATTAATTGTAATTATTAATTATAGTTAATTAGTTATAATTGGTTATAATTAATATGGAATTAACATTTGTTGTGGAAATTAGTCACTTAAAAAAAAAAAAAAAAAAAAAAAGCTGGAACTGGAAAACATGCATATGTAATTACCATGGTTGGCACCACCTCCCTCTCCCCACAACAGACAGGACTGTTTACCACTTTTCTACTTCAGTCCATGATATGCCAATCATTGTGGACCTCCCCCTCTTGTCTCCAATTGGTCCATCTGTTCACCTCCAAGTCCCGTCTCTTCAGGACTTACGATCAAAACAGAATGAGGTAGTAGGCTGTTCTAACGGTACAATCAGACATCAGCCATCAGTCATGACTATTGAAGATATTATTATTAATTAAAACGCTAACAAAAATGATGCATATAGGTTAATGAAAGACAACGGAATATGTTGTATTATATTCAGGGAATTACAGTTTTTTTTTGTTTTTACAGTTCAGTTTTTTTTGCTGGAAACAAATCCTTTTTCAGTCAGATGATTTTAGGCATCATGTCAGTGCTTTCATCATTTACTCACCCTCATGTTGTTCTAAGTTCAGAATAAATGAAACATGGAAACAAAAATTAAAACCTTTTTCAATCTGTCCGCTAAGGTCTATGTAATAAACTTTTTTCATTTTTTATTTTTTTTATTTTTTTTTGTTAAGATAATCTATATGAATGAGGGAGAGTAAATAAAGCACCAAAATTAGTCCATTATCTTTTATTATTTATAATCTGTATCTGGATATTTAAATTAATGGCTTCAGACTAGACACTCATATTGTGTTTAAACATCCTTGTACTGGTTAACATCCATCTGCAACTTGATTATGATTATGCAACTTGAAGATGATTAGAAAATTACTGTTAATGATACAAAGCACATCCATTTAAGCAACAAATGTTTTTTTTTATTGCAATGTGTGATATGCACTCTCCCAGACACACTCGTTGCTTCAGTAAGGGCTTCCGTCTGTGTTAAGGTTCTCTCCCTCAGTGGATTTGTTTTGCACCATAGAGGGGACATTCGGTAGTCTGCCTGCTCTGGGGCCTCTCGCTGGGTCACATTATCCCAAATCTAAGATTACAAACATCTCTCAGCCATGCGTGTCTGTGTGCACGCAGAGTCTGAAGCAGCAGCAGCGAGGTCTGGCTCCAAATGCATGATGACATGATGAGTTCAGCTTCAGCGCAGCATTGGAGTGTTATGGTATTCAAGACGGGTTTGTCTTTTTTTCCCCCCTCCACATGCGCATGTGCTAGAGCAGCATGACGCATAAGGGTTTTTATTTATTTATTTTTTTTCAGCTCCAGAGAACGCTATTGAAGCTACGTTGTGAGCCAAGCAGCACATGACGCATTAATGAAAAACAAATGCCTGGCATTGTTGAAACGAAACAATAAATGGTGTCTGCACCAATGAAGCAATCATATAATTTAAGCAAAATACCTCTCGCATTTTCGTTTTTCCATCACTGTCCTGAAATGTGTTTTTGTGGCTGGTGCCGAGCCCAAGAGGATTAACATTCTGCTCTGAGATTACCCCTTTTGAACATTCTAGTTATTCTTCACATAGCCCACTGAGTTAAGACCCCTAAGACAGAATGGCATCCAAGTGTGTCAGTGGGTTCGTCCGGGGATAATAACATTCTTTTTACTGCATTCCTCTTAAACGATTGCGTCAATCCAGAAGATATTGTATTTAACCTTTGATATAATGAGCACCTATGTCAATTCAGTTGCCGCTTCTGCGTCTGTGTGCTGTTCTTCTCATCTCGGCTGTGTCTATGTGGTCTGAGCCGTCGGCTTTCACAGACAGGGAGGAGAAGGGAGGGCTGGTCAGCTCACTGCAGAGCTGGTCAGCAAGCGTTGCGTCCCTCATGACTGCTCCAAAGAGCAGACAGGGTCAGTCATATCAGGACTGTCACGCCACAAGCCCCTGCGCAAGTTTGTCTCGTCACTAAGCAAGCCAGATAATATGTAACCTTCACGTTAAGCAGGTTGTTTCTCTGCTGTTAAACATCTGCATTTGTGTTCCGATCCACTGTGGACTTCCTTGTTAGGTAGCGCAACGTTCTCGTGAAGTAGAGGAAACCCACCATGCATGGCATAGCTAGGTGTGGATACCAACAATGCTCTGATTGTGATGGTGTATTTTTGTTTTTCTCCTCGTTCGTTCTTCAGTCAGCCCTAACTGCCTTCCTTTCCAGCCGAAGGCATGCATGTCTAAAATATTTCCTCATTGAGGAATTGCAGTGGAGCTTTTTTGTGTGTGTGTGTGTGTGTGTGTGTGTGTGGGATGGAAAAGCAGTTTGCCTTGGGTGCCCCCTTTTGGTGGCATTCCAAATAATGAATAACTTCCTGCTTCCACTTATTAGGACCTTGTTTGTAAAAGGATTAGAGAGCACTAGCAAGCCAGGAATGCTTATGTTTAGGCCTTTTAGCTCGAGCTTAATTCAATTCTCAGGTAGTTAGAGGACGGTGAGATATTTAAGGAGACGTGAGTAAGATGGTTAGGGTTGGAATTAGAGTTGGAAAGTGTGCTGCTATTAATAGGCCGTAAAAGGGCCATGTGGCTATTTAAGGAAATGCAGTTCTCATTTACAGCTCCAAGCCATGCCTGTTTTAAATATGACGTGTATGATACAATATTCCTAACTTAATAATTTAGTTATATGATTCTGATTTGAAAGGTGATTGGTTTTGCGCAACAGGCGATAAAGTTCTGTATAAATCATTGCTGGATTTATTGCTTATCACTTTGTTTGTATTTCTGTATCCCATATATGTACATTACATTATCAATTCCTGGTTCATTTCTAGTTTGAATGCCTTTTTTTTTCATTCAGTAAAAATAATTTCAAGAATTGTTTGATCGTAAATCAGTCGTCATGACTTGTTGTTGTTTCCGGTAAACACTGGTGTGCACTTGATATGATTTAGTTGGACTTTCATATGGATGCACACAAAGTTTTTTAGACTGTTACGGCTTAATCTTAAAATCATGATGAAATGTAGCATCATATCTTTTCTTCCATATATTGACATATATTACAATGTAATGGATTATCGGAAAAATAATAGGGTGGGTAGGGTGGGTTCCATCTATTAGGTGTTGGTTGAATTTTAAGATGTTGTTATTACACTCAAAATAAATGCAAACTTGCTGTTGATTGTAGAGGAGCGGGATTTATGCGGACTAAAAAAAATTTAACATACATGGATGCACCTTTTAAAATAAGATCTATAGCATGATTTGTACATGCATGTATCTGCCGAATTTAAATAGATTTTAATCACAATTTTACAAAAGGTTTTGGTCACATTTGCAACCGTTCTGGTTGCAATCTGGAGCTCTGCATTACCCTAAATATCCCTGTCCACCCTGGAATCTCATTGGTCCAAATTTATGCCTCTCATCTGAACATCAAATATCTTTTTGCTGTCTGTGATTGTGTCACGCTTTGCAGCAGTTACTAAACGCATTGCTTGTCGCCAGAAACTTGAGATATGGATTAAGTAAATTTATATATTTTTTTTATTGCTCTGCATGCGCCCTTAGTTGGTTATGGAAGTTATTCACAATTGTTTGTTGTTTTTCTCTCACTAAACTTAAACTAAGGAATGTTCTAGTCAATTCTGCAGGGTGGCTTATGATGTGGCAGAATGTGCAGAAGAATGCAAAGCATCTCAACTGGCAGAAGTGGGAAAAATGTCTCCACCCAAGCCAGTTAAGTCCCTGCTGATGTTTGTTCCACCGTGGAGAGTCAAGAGTGTGTCAAATCACGTCCCGGTGCTGTGGGATCACCTCAGTGAACCCTTTTTCATTTGGAAACCGATAGGCAACTAAGCAAACATACTTAGTGTGATGGGAGTGATGACAGATGCAGTAAGATCAGCATGTCTCTGAGCTCCTTTTGTTGAAGTAAAAATGCAGTGGTGAGAGTGATGAAGGTCAGGTTGTACAGAGAGCCGCATCTTAAGATATGGTCACATTTGGAGTGATGTGACGTGTACCCAAGTATGGAGTCCCATACTTGGAATTTGTGCTCTGCATTTAACCCATCCAAGTACACACACACAGCAGTGAGTGCCCGGGGAGATGTTGGGGGTTCGGTGCCTTGCTCAAGGGTATTGAGGATTTAAGCACTGAACATTCACTCTGTACACACACACATTCAACCAAATGGCTTCCCTAACTCATTCGTGTTTCATTTTTACTGTGGGATTGTGACATAAGTGCAAGACACATGTGGAAGTCTTAGAGGGAACACTGGCTGTACCTAAAGGAGGAAATCCTACTCATATCAACTAAATGGGCCATATTCATTAAAAAAATAAACAGAATGGTTGTGTTTCCCCTGTTATGTTGTACTGCATGATGTGAGCTCATAAATAAAAAGGGAAAAAATCCCATGTACTGTAGATGTTTCTTTGGCTATGCCCCATGAGCCTGCTGGGCAGAGTGCCAGGATTCTGTTGCCGGGCGACCAGGAGTTCCGTGCCATGTGGCTAAGTTGCCTCTTCATGTTGAGCTGATGGTGCCGGCTTCCTAGTTAGCGCTTGGAGTGCCACCTCGGGCGGCAACCCACCCAGGCAGAACTTTCAACAGTATCTGCACATATGCTTTTCCTATAGACCTGCTGTCATTCCTGGAGCACAGCTCCTATTTCATGAGGCAAGCATCACTATGACTATTTCTCTTCATTTGGGTTTAAACAAACCCTTAATTATTAATCATTAATTATTAAAGTAAAAAAAAAAAAACATAGGCCATTCTAGTGATTTGTGCATATTGAGGAGAATTTTTATTTGTATTATTTTTTTTTAATATTCTTTGCATCCTGCCTGCCTGCAAGTGTTTAGAAGTGCTTTGCGTATGGGGTAACTGCTATATTTCTGCTTTTCCATAAGCTGCTCCTATTTTCAGTGAGTGAATTTTCGTTTTCATTCATCCCGTCTGCTACATTTGTTCAGACCAATACGAAAAAGGTATATAGAATTAAATATTAATTAATGTATTTAAATAAACATAATAATTTGCCATTTTGACTCATTCTTATATCTTAAACAATGGCTTTTATGTAATTTCATGGTTGATGCTACCATAGACACAGGCATTAAGTTCTATTCTCATATCATAATTTAAAACTTTTTAAAACAGTTTCTACTTCTGATTCCAATACAATTGGAATATTGACAAGTGTTGTCATATTATAATATCTAACATACATTAAAATATTCTACTTTTTTTTTTTTTTTAACAGGTACCTACAAAAGTGTTGTTACTTTTGAAAACAACCAGACCATTTGGAATTATTTTTTTCCTGCCAGAATAATATAATTGGCAAAACAATTCTACTTGAAAATAATAAAGACTTAATGCTCTCTCGATTTCAGCTAGTAAGCAGCCATCCGGAACACCAATTGTATCTTGGCTGTAGATCTGAGTCAAACTATCAGCTCTCCTCTTGTGCTTTTCTCATGCGTCTCATGTTACTGACAGGGCTTGTCTCCCTTTGCTCACTCAATGGAAGTGATTCCATTGGAATGCTTATTGATCCTACCACATATGTCAACAGTGTACTAGGATCCCTTGACTCTTCATAGCAAACAAGTGTGTTCAATATGGCCTGTTGTTTCAAGCTTAATTTGAAACGCGCTCCTATTTTTTCATGCTTTTTTGCACTGCATAAAAGTGACTTTCTCATGCTTTTAGCAGAAGCTGGTCTCTTGTGGAAATTCATATGGAACATTTGGGGTTACATCATGATGTCAGTAACCTTTCCACAATGGAACTGATTTGTTTGTCAAGAGCTGATTACAGAGAGCCTCCAAACAGACCCATTTGTTTGTATGAAACTATAGTTCAAAGTCATTGTACAATGAACATGTTAATACTAGATGTAGACAAAACAATTGCAAGGATTTCAGTAAAAAGAAAAAATGTTTATGCCATGCACCATACCTCTAAATATCAATCAATCTGCTCTGTTTCCCAGGTATGATGCATTGCTGTTTGTTTCATATGTTACAGTGGAAAGAATTATAAAGCTGTTAGTAACAAGTACATTTACATTTTAGACACAATATTGTCAGTTCCTTTGTCCATTTTTGCCCCACCAAAATAGTTCAAAACAAAGTCAAAGAATCAACCATTGCATCTCCAAGCAACACACAGAAGTGGTGTTTCATTCCTAAATGAATCAGTGTTTTAAAAGAATTGCCTGAGTGAGTGTACTCACTCATGAAGCCTTGTTTAACCGATCTGTTTCATTCCAGATTTAAGTGTTTGAGTTATTTAGTTCAGTGAACGATTCAAAGACTCACTCATTAAGACAATATGAATCAGTTGAGTGAATAATTCAATGATTTGCTAAAAAGACACTTGTCACCACCTACTCGTTTGACAATGTTATTATACGGAAAGAGTCACTAAAAAATTTCGCCATTGCACAGACTTGACAGTTTGTCTGAAATGTACAAACACAGACAAGAGGAGAGATACAAACAGTGAAAAATCCTGTTGGATTGTATATCAGCACTCTTGGACCATTAGATCTGAGGACTTATGTGTAACTGTTAGCTAGTGATTCTCATCATGACACAATCAAGCTCCGTTAAAGCCCACCACCAGATGGACCATGGCTTCTTGTTGGGCCCGGCCTGACTAGATGCTTCCCAAGCTAATAGTCCAAACTGCGGTCCATCTGCTAGCTAGACTTTTTGGCTTAGTTTCACGCTCTATTCTTCCTCTCCCCTCCGCCCTGCACTCTAAATTCCCTCAACAGCCTCTAACAGTAAGAATATTTAGCTGTAGTGAGTCCAGAGCTGCAGTTTACTAACACGGCTGACACACAGCAGCTCCAGGCCCTGCACAAACACCCGCATCCTGCACAAAAACAGTGCATCTTGACTTCACACAGGGTTTCTTCCTCTTCTGTGCCCCTCTTCATAGACGTCCTCGGACATTTTTATTTGACAGTCAACTGATCCTAAAACTAGCTACCATCTTACACCAGAACACACACAGATACACACACAGGAGCAGTCTTTATAATAGCATTCAGATGCAACTGTTTTAAGCCTCAGGAAAATAAACATGCTTCTCCATAAAACATGTTCAGGTGATTTACAGTGTTACCTTGTATGTTAAAACTCATTCTTCTTTTGAAGCAGAAACTGACATTCGTCTCTATCTTTATATTTTTCTTTTCCAGTGTGTCCAAAGAAGTGCGAGAAAAGGGCGTGCACGAATAAGTCTCACCCCAAGTGCTGTCACCCCCAGTGTCTGGGCAGCTGCACTGAACCAGACAATGATAAGGCATGTGCCGCCTGCCAGCATTACTTTCACGAGGACCGCTGCGTTGAGGCCTGCCCGCCGGGCACGTTCAAGTTTGAAGGTTGGCGCTGCATCACCATGGACATGTGTGCCCGTGTTCACCTACCTAGTGAGGTCGACTTTGTCATCCACAATGGGGAGTGTATGCCGGACTGCCCACCCGGATTCACCCGAAATGACACTCAGAGGTATGTCTCCAGAGTGCCTCATTAAACACCAGTGTCAAGAGTGTTATTGAATTTATGCTTTTGCAGTATTGTATATGTTATTGCTAATTCAAACTAACACTATTAAAAATATTTTTCCTTAACTGAAATGAAGCTGAAATTATACTTAAATATTAGATTAAAGATTTCAACTTAATCATAAACGAAAATTAGAAATGCTTATTTTGAATTTGGCATTTAACTGAAATAAAATAAGTTTAAGTATTAAAATTACTAAAAGTAAAACTTAAATCAATATGTAACTTGTATTAATAGCAAATAGAAATATAAAAAAGTGACAAAAGCACATAATAAAATTACTAAAAATGTAAAAAATGTAAATTGGTAATTCAAAACATTACATAATATTTATAATAAATTATAAAAATAAATACTAAAACAAGGGATTGTTTACACATACAAAATAATATATTCTTGCATACTAAATAAAACTTTATTGTGTTACTGTTATTGTGAAAATAAATGTATTACCAAATAGTTTAGCAAATTTTTTTATTTTTAAAAATACGTTATAAAATAAAGAACACCTGGTTAATTTCGAGTCAGAAGTGGCTTGTGGTTCAGTGAGTCAGACAGTTAAAGGTATAGTTTACCCAAAAATGAAAATTTATGTTTATTGGCTTACCCCCAGGGCATCCAAGATGTAGGTGTCTTTTGTTTCTTCATAGAACACAAACTAAGATTTTTAACTCAAACCGTTGCAGTCTGTCATTCTTATAATATAAGTGGATGGGAATCACAGCTAAAACATACAAAAAAACATACACAAACATACATAAACAAAACCAAATTAAACCCTGCGGCTTGTGATGGCACATTGATGTGTAAAGACACAAAACAGTGGTCTGTGCAAGAAAATGAACAGTATTTACTCTGAAACATGCAATGTCTGACCTGTTCTCCTGAGCGCGTCCTGTTGTGCGCGTTCTCAGCAGCAGGCTTCCTCTTCTTTTTGCTTCACAGACTTATAAGTGAATAACCACCACCTATCTCTCAAGTGGACCATTGCCACTCCTAATTGAGATTGTAGATAGAGTGGCAATGGTCCACTTGAGAGATAGGTGGCGGTAATGCACTTATAAGTCTGTGATCCACCATAAAGCAAGAATAAGAAGACTCCTCATGCGCCTGCTGCTGAGAATGCGCACAACAGGACACGCTAAGGAGAGTTCCAACAGGTCAGATATTGCGTGAATCAGAGGTAAAAACACGATATAATTACTGTTCAGTTTCTTGCACAGACTGATCGGTTGGTGTCTTTACACATCAATGTATCGTCACAAGCCACAGGGTTTTGTTTGTGTATTTTTTTTTTTTTTTTTATATGTTTTAGCTGTGATTCCAATCCACTTACATTATAAGAGTGATCGACTGAAACGGTTTGAGCTAAAAATCTCAGTTTGTGATGCCCTGTGGGTAAGCAGATAAACATCAAAATTTATATTTTTGGGTAAACTATTCCTTTAATTCAGTAACCACTCCAACTTATTTAGAGAGTCATTTGAACAATTCAAAATAACAAAATATGGCCCTTTGGAATACTTCATTCTGACTGGTTGATCACAGCATTCTGTGGTAAAATGATTTTGTGTAACTTCCATTGGGGTTTATTTTGTGATAATGCCCACACATTATCATCACATTAGCAACGTCATTTGTGATATTAGATGAACACGTTCATCTTTAACTTTCATTTATAAATACATAAAGCTAAAATGGAACATTTTACCACAGAATTTGTCCTAAACAACAGCCCTGCCTGTTCTCTGTATGCTATGGTGGCTCCCTTATTTACACCAAACCTGTGTACGCTTTCTACAACCCTTTTATACGCCATATGAACATCTAAATTGTTCTAAAGCTGTTATTTATGCCGCCATTAGGATGTATGTGCTGATTTGAAGGCCTAGATTGAGATTTATGATCTCAAAATCCTGGACCACTTACTTTCAGGTTGCAAAGAACGATGCTGGTTTCTATTGGGAGAAAAAAAGTCAAGAGAAATATATTTAAACTAGGTAAAGGAGATTGTAATGACCACACCTTGGACGTTACTTGGACACCTGCACCTTTCAAGTTAAACATTAAAAGAAAAATCATTTCATTTATTTTTCCGTGTAACTTTTTAGATGTTGAGCCTGTTTTGTAAATTGACCAGACCTGGTTTTGCCTTACCGCTGACTTTATGATCCTCCTTTCAAGTAAACCTAGGGTTCAAGTGAGGACTCTGTTAAGCACAAAGACCTCATAAAGCAGTGACCTTGTGATTGTCAAAAACAGGTCTTAAATGTTGTTCATGTTTTGGTGAGACAGACTAATCCTGTCACGGTTCAGTGGTGTTTGCCTGTTTGGAATCCGCGTGTGAGGCTGTGATCTGTCCTTGACACTCTCTCTCTCTCCCTTCTTCTCCCTCTCTCCCCCACCTGCAGTATGTTTTGTAGCGCATGTGACGGACTGTGCGATAAAGTCTGCGAATCTAAAACAATTGACTCTGTGGATGCTGCTCAGTCCCTACAGGGCTGCACAGTCATCAAAGGAAACCTGCAAATCAACATCCGGCGGGGCAGTAAGTACCCTCACCCTCACCCTCCTCTCCCACAACCGCCATTAATAAGGTGTTTCGCATTTCTAGACAAATGACAGATCAAAGCTTGTGCCTCTCCCTATTTTTATACATATATTAAATATATCGTAGAAAACCTGTCAAGAGAATATTACAATTGTGATTTACAACTTGGGAATGTAATGAAAATTTGTAAAATATTAAAATGTATAGTAATTTTTATAAGGTTTATTATATATATATATATATATATATATATATATATATATATATATATATATATATATATATATATATACTTTTTTATTTTTATTTATTTATTTATTTTTTTGCTGCTGTGCTCTGCTATAAAATATTTATTTTGATAGATAGGCTATATATATTTTTTAATAAAACTTTTTTTTTTTTTTTTTTTTTTTTTACTAAAATACTTTTTTCAGGTCCAAATAAAATTTTGTAATTGGAACATTATTTTTTAAGTTATGAAAAACTTATGAAAAAAGATTTTTACTCATTTCAAATATTACTTAACTTAAAATATTAGTATTTTTTTTCCTTTTTGAAATATAATTCAATATATAAGTAGTGTGAACATTTAAAGATAAAGTTGAAATGAAAAGTGGGTAAAAAAAAAAACTTAAATAAATTTAAGATAAATATTGTACAGAAAATATTAGAAAAATCGGGTTTGGTTTAATAAAATGAAACTATACAATCCAGTTAATTATTTTGAAAATGTGCACTTAACATATATTTGTTTAAATACATTTTTCCGAAGACTGGCATGTGATGCACAAGTTAAAATCTCTTTGGGAAAATGTGGGTCCTGAAAATAATTGGTCCGACCCTGGGGGATCCTGATTATTGTGTTGATTAACTGACAGATATTATCCTGGGGTGACAAAATAAGGCTCAAGTATTTTCTGAGTATGAGCCGCCAAAGCTCTTAGTGGTTTGATATGGGACAGTTGCTGTCGCCCATGTATCACTCAGACTGATGAAGTGATGAGTTAGTGCAGACACTGTGTGTCCTGTGGGATTTGTGCTCCAGTGTCATAACTCTTTCTCTCTCTCTCTCTGTTTCCCCAGCTAACATTGCATCAGAGCTGGAGAGTTTCATGGGCCTGATCCAGACAGTGACTGGATATGTAAAGATCAAACACTCTCACACTCTGGGCTCGCTGTCCTTCCTCAAGAGCCTGCGATACATTCATGGAGAAGAGCTCATGGAGCAGTAAGACTTTAATGCACATAACGAGTGTTGTGACATTTCGAATGATTAATTGTGTCCAGAACACAACTAATCTGCAAAACAGGTGTTGTAAGCATGCTATATATCTCATTAAACACCAGTTATTCATTGGCCCGCTTAGGACTGTGTCAGGATCACTTATGTCATCTTTTGATTGGCAGAACAGTTTGACTCCATTGATGTGGGGATAATTTCAGCTTTAAACTGAACAGTATCTTGATCATGTGAAGAAAAAAGCTGTTTATTTAATCACAAATACATAAAAAAATAATATTGTTAAATATTATTACAATTAAAAATTTCTATTTCATTATATTTTCAAATGTAATTTATCCCTGTGATGGGACAGCTGAATGTGTCTCATGATCCTTCAGAAATCACTCTAATATTGCGATTTGGAGCCTTATTATTATTATCATCACCAATGTTAAAAACTTTTTTGTTTTACTGCTTAATATTTTTTTTTTGTAGGATTTGATGAATAGAAAATAAATATAAATATTCTGTAACATTCATAAATACTTATACTGCCACTTTTGTTGATGTCATTGCCAAGAGTATTAATTTCTTTTTAAAACATTGCTCACTCCAAAATTGTAAACATTGGTGTATTAAAACTCTCCGAATGTTTCAAAAACCTGCTTGACCAGCTGAAGCGAGTTAGACCAGCTGGTAGGAGGTTTGTTGTTGGTCAAAGATGATTAGCAGCTATCATGTTCTGAAACCAGAACAGCAGTCACGTTGCAACATAGTCTCATGTCTGGTTCAGAAAGAAGAACGTGAATATTTCTTGTATATCTCTGTGTCCTTCACAGTCCTCTGATTGTAACACATTTCCTTAAGGGTTTCTATAGGAATCGTGAAAGTAATAAAATGTCAGCTATAATGGAATGTACAGCTCAGGGTCATAAAGCTGAGGTTTAGAGATTCAGCTAATATTTGTATACGCACAGAAGTATACAGGAAGTGAAAAAACAAAAAAAATCCTATTAATCTGCTATCTGACTCATTTTTCTTCACATTTTTATGGAGGATGTCAGAGAGAGGTTGTGGGAACTCTTCTGTTGTGATCTCACTAGGGTTGAGTTTCATCTCGTGGAATGCTTGTAAGCAGCTCAGACATTCTTCGCGTTCCTGAGGTGTTCAGTGCGACTCGGTCTGCTGCAGCTGTAGAAGTCATCTTAACCCTCTTCTGAGCCCTGATCTCCATGCATGCTTTAATGAAACACAATCTGTGCACGCACTTCAGTTGTTGTTGTTTTTTTACACATATCGCATTCGTCATGTGTATAACCAGATCTGATCATTCTCATTGCTCTTCTTGGTTCGAATTTTCATACATTAAACGTAAGAAATGTAATGTTTAATACTTTGTTGTTTGTGTGTGTGTTTTCCTACTACAGGTTGTATGCATTCTCTGCAGTGGACAACCAGAACTTGCAGTATCTGTGGGACTGGAGTCAGCACAATCTGACCATTAGAGATGGAAAATTGTTCTTCCGTTTCAATCCCAAGCTTTGTATGTCTGAGATCCAGAAAATGTGGGAGAAGACTGGTGTTGAGGAAAAGATGGAAGAGGACGATGCTCGTAGCAATGGAGAACGAGCAAGTTGTGAGTAGATGAAGTGTTTAGCGTACTAAAACCAAACAAAGACCCAGTTTGCCCCACTAGTTTCCGCCCTCTCTTGATGCATGCCGCATGGATCCTTCAACCTGTTTATTCAATTTTGATATCCGTGAATAATCAACTTTCCAATATTATGGGCTGTAGAATCCCTCATCACTTTCTTTCTTTATTAAGTAACAGTAGATAATATCCCAATTAAATAGAAAAACTCAATCCTCTTATTTCGAACTATCGCGAAGAGAATAGTTATTTTAAACTGAAAATCTAAAGAAGTGTATACATATCAATCACTGGATTAATTCTCTTAGAGAATACATCACATTAGGAAAAATAACATTCACGCACAAGAATATATTTGCATTTATCAACATTTGGAATCCTTTTCTGGTTTTATTTCAATATAATCCAGACACATGGAACCGGAACCGTGCACTATTCCAATCACAACTTCATAAACTTCAAAAAAAGAGAGAAAAGGAATGAGTGAAATTAATATGTTTATATATCTGTGTGTATGTGTATGTGTTTATGTATGCATGTGTATGTAGGTATATTATCGACATGTATATCCACGGTTTTATTATTATATTATTAAGGCTATGATTTCATTATATAAACACGGGCGCTGTGCGTTTCAGAGTCTGGTGCTGTTCTGCTTTGCGTTCTGCTGTTACCGGGGAAACAGTTATATTTCTGCCGTTCCGAAAGTGCCTCCTGCTGGCAGAGAATGAATGTGCATTTTTTTAATGGAGTAGAGTATTCTGAAGGCTGCAGTTTCAGGACCGCATTTCTAGGACCCTATAGGCCATTTCTTTTTAAATTATTTTATTATTATTATTATTATTATTTATATATTTTTTGTATGTATATATTAGCAATTCATACTATTTTATAGCAATTCCTATTCAATTATGTATATTATTATTATTTTTAAGGAATCATGTAGTTGTTAAATTGTATACACTTAATTATAAAGGCTATAAGATCTATTAGTTTTTAGGTTTTTAAATTCTGTTTTCTTAGACTTCATTAGCGGCAGCACAACAAATGTGACGTTCGATGTCTAGCCCATTTAACAAAGTGCAGTAAATGGTAAAACAATTGCAGTACAAATTTAACATTAAGTACATTATAAATGTAAAAACCTAAATAGGCTAAATGGAGATTGCCTCACTCTCACGTTCACGCCAGCTCTTAAATAAAAAATAAGCTGGAAAGATAAAAAAAAAAAAAAATGTCTATAGTTTCCATGGATCTAGTCTTTGCATCTGTTTGTTTGATGTGTGAATCAGGTCTCCACTATTGGAATGGAATTGGCTAGGTGTTACTGTCACAAAAAAGGGTCCTAGAGGAAATGCGATCCTGAAACTGCCATTTATAAAACCAATGTGAAAATTGACACATTTTTTTACACTGCAAACACACAGAGCTGCAAATGTGAACTGGTAGATCGATTAGAAGATAATGCATATAAATGTATGTTATTTAATTTAATATAATAATTGTTTAAATTTATGTAATACTTTTAACTCGTCCATTTTCTTAAAAAATGGTGAAAACATCTATCTGAACTGTAAATCATGCTTTTAACAGTCACTTTACAGTTTAATACGTTACTATAGACATTGCCCTACCCTGTTCATATGGTATTAATTTTATTTTATATGCAGGGCTTAAAAAGTCTTAAATTTGAGCTTAAAAACCCTGTTTCAGTGATTCTGTCAGAACTGTTACTGAGTCAACATTTAATCATTGTACCATTTCTACTACCAGGTAGGTCTGAGAACTAGGTTTAGAATGTTACGAATGTTAAATCAGTATCATTGCTGATTGGTTGCTTGTATGACAATCTGTAGTTAAAGATTCACATTTGTCAAAGGATTTATTATATAAAAAAAATTATCTAATCGTAATTTAGACTCATTTCTATTTCACATTCTGCTATAAATTAAATCTATCTGTAAATGAATATATTATCTATCAGACAATAAACCAGTATAATGTATCAGTATAATTATTCTAATTAAATATTGTTTTTAAATTGAGTTTTTTTGACAATTGAAATTGAAAATTTTTATCGCATTAGAAGCAAAATATCAAGCCAAGTGGCCTCTGCAAACACAGTGCTGGAAATTTTCTCAGAAGTAACTTAAAACTGAGCCATTTTGCAATTACTGGTGTCAGCTGGTGTCTAGATCCTTTTTAAATCAGAAAGTGTCATACAGGTATATCCATTTTGAACAGTATATCTATAATTTTATTGTTTGAAATCTTAACTTATTTTTTATAAAAGGTCTTAAACAGCTAAGTGTGCTTGTACAATTTTTCTTGTAAATACATTTTAGTGGTTTAATATTTTGGTATATGATGCTGTGGCATTTTTACGTGAAAACCAGTTTGTAGACGATAGCATTGTCTCTCTACAAAGACATCACTAAAGACTCTTAAAATGCATTTTGCTCACAAGGTGTCCAAGTCTGTAGCTGCTCTATTATGAGTTTGACAGATTTCTGCATAGGGCGAATTTGCTTTGAAGAATGATGATAATGGCTTAGCCAATTTTTTTTTTTCGCAGAACACAATTGCTCTGACTCTATACTGGTGAGACATTAACAGAAGTGGCTTTTCTAATACCACTCTGATTCCTTGAAGCTCATGAAAGATGGAAAGGCTATGGCACAGTCTTACATTCAGGTTGAAGAACTCTTATGTGTGCTTTTAGTTAAATCTCTTTTATGACCCCTCTTCTAGGTGAGAGTTATATTCTAAAGTTCAAATCCAACCACACTCAGAGTACTCGGATAAAGCTCACTTGGGAGCGATACCGACCGCCTGACTACAGAGACCTCATCAGCTTCATCGTGTATTACAAGGAGGCGTAAGTATCAGCCTGCTAGAAGTTACTATTATAGACACATTATTCACATTGAGTTTATCAGCGGCTTCAGAGTTGTGATAAAGCATTATATAAATGTGCATTTGTGCACTGTTGTCTCGATGTAGACCATTCCAGAACATCACAGAATTCGATGGACAAGATGGATGTGGCTCTAATAGCTGGAACATGGTGGATGTAGACCTTCCTCAGGACAAATTGGCAGACCCAGGGGTATTGCTGTCCCCACTTAAACCCTGGACACAATATGCCATCTTTGTGAAAGCTGTCACCCTTGTTGTTGAGGACAAGCACATTCTGGGGGCTAAGAGTGAGGTGGTCTATATCCGCACTAATGCATCAGGTTGGCTTCACCACTTTCCAGTATCCAGTATCCAGTCTACAATTTGACTTATTATGCCAACTAATATCTTGCAATTCCACAGCGCCGTCAATGCCCCTCGATGCCCGCGCATATGCCAACTCCTCTTCATCCCTGATGGTGAAGTGGTCTCCTCCCATCTCTCCCAATGGGAACAAAACTCTCTACCTGCTCCGTTGGCAGCAGCAGGCAGAAGACCGTGAACTTTACCAGCATAACTACTGCTCTAAAGGTATGTTTGCACCATTGAAGTGCCTTTTTGCTTCATCTACCCTCACCACCACCACTGACCAGAGTCAGGTATTCCAGAGAACTGTGCAATAACTATATTTACAAAACGTGTGATGTTTTTGTTTTTGTTGCTCGATCAACTTAGTCCGTGTCATTGTTTTGGACTACAGAGCTAAAAATTCCCATCCGCATCTCAGCCACGGCTTTGTCGGACATGGAGGGCGAGACAAAGCCCACCAAATCAGATGTTGGCGGGGGTGAGAAGGGCTGCTGCCCATGCCCAAAAACCAAGGAGGCCCTAAAGGCGGAAGCTGAAGACCGATCTTACCGAAAAGTCTTTGAGAACTTCCTGCACAACTCCATCTTTACACCCAGGTATGACGCATGCACTGACGGCGTTTTCTGAAGCTCGTATCACACTTGATCATATCGTGAATGACGCAGATCTATTCGGTTCAGTGGACACTTGCATCTCCGGCTATTTGAAAACATTTATATACTCCAAATCCCTAAGCACGGTTTAAATGTTTGAATTATTTTATTTTGAACAAAGTATATTTGAGTTTCAGTACAAGTCAAATCAACATCACTTGTGGCAAAATATTACCAATCTTATATTACCAGTATTAAAATATTACAAATCTTATATTACCAGTATTAAAATATTACAAATTTTGTAAAAATGTTACAAACCTTGTTTACAGTGAAGCACTTCAAATGGAAGTGAAATGAGGTCAATCAGTAAATGTACTGTGTTTCAAACATACAGCCATAGGATGTCAACAGTTTGCATGTTAACATGATTTTAGTGTTAATTAGTTTACAAACCAAAAAGTTCACCTTTGTTGCCATGATAACCTAATGCCTAAAAGCATACAAATTGAATTTAAATTCATTTCTATGAATAAGTGTTAAGTAAATAGTGTTTTTATAAAATTAAAAGCTCTACACAAATGGTCTCCATCCACTTTCATTGACCCACTTTAACCTCGATTGAGATAATTTACTTAAGTACATTTTTGTTGACTTTTGCATGACAAACATTTCTGGTACAGCTGTGAATTTCCGGTTGATGTCTGATATGAATTCAAGGTCCCGATGGAAATCTACTGCTCTAGTGACTGGTTAGGTGGACCCTCAGTAATCCTGGGTTACTCCCAGCACTTTCTGCCACAGTTTACAAAAGTGGTCTGAAGCCCTTAATTTTTTCATTCTTCCTGGAGAGCGATTATCAAAGTGGGTCTGAGCTCATAGTCTTGAGGCGGGTTGATTTCGTAGAATCAAAACCAGAATTTGGAGGCCCGGACTGAGGCCTAATTATTTCGACATGGGGCTGACAAGATCAGAACATGAGGTTTTGGAAAGGGGTAGGTGCCAGCAGTGGAGGCTGGAGTGGATTTAGATGGCGAGGAGGGGAAGGTACGAACTCCAGGCCTGTGTGGCCACGTTGTTTGTTGCTGGAGCGACGGTGGCGGTTTCATATTAAGACTTCAGCAGGCTGTAATTTGGGATGCACGAACAGATGCAGACTGGATTAATGAGACTGGAAAGCAGCCGCAGGCTTTAGTTCGCTGAAATAAGGAGTGACGTCTGCGTTGTGTTATCTGTTTACCTTGCTTGTGGCATCGGATGTTTTCTTGTCTCATGCGGGAGAAGAGCGACACACAGGAACTGGTTCAGGTTTATTGAGACGCATGCTTTGAGACTTTCCAAGGGTTCATTCAGGACATCTGCAGTCAGCCTTTTTTGTGGGTTGTTTATTTGGTTGCGAGTATGTGTGTGTGTGTGTGTGTTTTGGGGTGGGCTGGGGTTTTGAGTCATGAGTATTGATGCACAAATCGATGTCGCCAAACATCTTCTACTACTTAGCTTCCCCAAACCTCTGCTATTGAAGCCCTATTTTCATCAAGGTAATGGTTTGCGGTTCATTCAGGGACAGCGTGATGCACCCCTCAACCCTAATCTCTAATCGATGGAAAACAGACTTTTTCTAAATGTAAATATGCTTTGCTTTAGTAGCAGGATGCTCAAGAAGACCTTTTCTCCATCACTGATGACTTATTTCCATCTTGATCCACCAACCCCAGCCCCCTCGCTGTGCTTGCTTTAGAAGTTGGGCTGACAGATTTGTCCTTCTCCGTTCTCACTGAGTGGACCTCATTATCCATGTTCAAGACAAAACCAATCGAGTCTGAGAAAAAGTGGAGATGCTAAAGTCTTGAATGAAGCAGATTTTTTTTCTTCTATTCAGTGGTCGTCTCCCCTTTCTCTTCCTCTCGTCCGTGCTCTCTCTCTCCCTCCATCCACAGATGCTTTCTTTGTTTGCTTTGGAGTGTCCGGCTTCCAGGAAATGTACAGCAAACCTATGTGGAATGTTAATGAATTCCAAAGTAAGATCCCTTTCGAGAGGAGGTGTGGCTGCACAGTCTTCTCTTTCGAACTCCCACACAGCTTGATCAGCTTTTCGGGCTCTGTAATGGGAGTCCGAGTCATTCCTGAGCCCTGCGTTTCAGTGAAGTCTTGACTTTCTGCCAGGGGACGTAAGGTTTTGCCTTTGCATCAATGACACGTAAGCCTTCCTGGATGTGCTGCTGTCAGTGTTGCTATGTCAACACCTGCTGTTACGCCTTTCGTCTGAGGTTTGCAGGAGTAAAATCTTCCCTCAGGACCCTGTGTGTCTACATGACTCTTTAGTTCTTGATGCGAGCCTGACCTTTTCTAAAGCCAGTAGCATTTAGGTTGAGATCAGTGTTTATGGCTGTAGACAAGAGGCAGATCCTGACTGTAAAGACCCTAAGCATGGGCTAAAGGTTAAGAAAAAGATTTTATACAGTACTTGTACTGCATATTATGGATGTACTTACATAGTTGAATTTTTTTCTTTGCACTGGATGAGTAGAGTTGTATTGTAGAACTGTTGATGTGAAGCTCAAGTATCATGATTTGATCTTCTACAGTAAACACCCTCAAGGGTGATCTGAATCCCTAGTTAATAAGTATTTAACAGTGTCCAGTTGCTTCCAAAATCCCCACTCTTAAATCATGGAGCGCCATTTAATGGAAGTGACATGGAATGTGGTTAGAGTTGATTTGATTGTTCCTCCCTACAGCGTTCTGCGTTGGCTTTTATTAAAAGTTTCCACTCTCACACATACACAAAAGCGAACACAGACTAAAAATCTTCTCTCATTACTGTCATTTCTCAGTTGATTAATTCGAGCTGGCAGAATAAGGCTTATAGTTATGTTTAAACTTTCATAATCATCAGTGGTTAAAGTTCGTAATTGCTTGTAGATGTGCTTCTTGCAGAACGTTATATAGGACACTCAAACAAGCCTTTGTGCCTGTGTTGTAATGTCAGTCTGGAAAAACAGCTGCTATGAAGTCTACAGAGCAAAACACTTGTCACTTTTTTTCCCATATGCAACAGGATCATATAAAGCAGACTCAAATTTGGCAGAGTTTAGAGACAGCACACTTATATGGCCAGTATTTTTCTGTATATGCCACTGTTTATTGTTATATGTTCAGTACATCAATCTATAACTAGCTACAGTTCCCAAACTGTTTTAGACAAAAGCTGAAGACCTGTATTGCCTGTTATCGTCTGTCAGTCTTTGTCTGACACGATCACTTTCCTCTCTTGTGTTTGTTTGGCACACTGGGGTTTCCTCCACATTCATCTCAAACCATCCTCTCTTTCCCATCTGTGGTGGATCGTATTGTTTGGTCTGACTATTGAATTTTTACAGAGATCCTGTGCGAGCAAATCGGTACATGTCTCCTAAAAGTGGCTCTAGGTAAGGCTGTGACCCTGCCCTAGTTATACATGTGAAGTGGCAGTGGGTCCGTTGGCGTCTGGCAAGCTCTTGTGGTTGACTGCATGTCTTTAGTGGCGACAGGGCTGACCTGTAGTTTGCTCATTGCCTAGTTTGCTTATAATGCACTGTCTCTACCATCAGAGGCAGAGTCGGTCATATCATTATTATGGATGTTCGATATTTGTTCCAAATATGCCTTCCCATTTCATTTTCTCATCTGCAGAAATGTTTGTTGTATGTGTAATGCTTCATTTGCAATCATATATTTTATAATGAGCATTGAGGGTGCAAAGAAACGCTTCACCAATACACACTGGTTTTATACCTGGACAGGAAGAAGAATCCGAATGAGAAGAAAGGGTCAGGGTAGACGAGAGAGTTTACATTTCTTGGATTTTCTTTTAAAAACGGAAACCAATTTTCTATGAGTGATCAGTCCCAGCCCAGCTGAATATATAACCCTCATAAGAATTTTAAAGAGCTCATCATTTAGGATGATAAATGAATGATAATATCCAGAAGAGAAAAAGGAGCCCTGTAAGTTGTAGAGTATCTTCAGTGTTAGTAGGACATAAGAGAATTAGGCTTTCGCGTTAAAGGAAGTGGTGTGTGTTGTAGACTGCTCTACATCTTTCTATGATCTCTCACTGTCATTTTTACATCATTTCCTTTTCCTCTTTTCTTTATTATTTTACCATTTACTGTCATTCACTAATTCATTTCCTTTTACATTCTCCTACTTCCTTTTCCCATTTCATTTCCTTGCTAACTGTCATCGCCTACTTCCTTTTCCTAATTTCTGTATTAATTTTTATTTCCCTCATTTCATCTCCTTTCCCTTTTCCGTTTCCTTTTCTTTGTTGCTGTTATTTTACTATTTCCTTTTCCTGTCCTTATTTCCATTTCCATTTCTTGAATTTTTACTATAATATTTTTTTTTTACATGTCTCAGACCTCCTGACAGGAAGCGGCGAGACCTGTTTGGAGTGGCCAATGGCACACTGCTGCAGAGTGCAAGCAGGAACAGCACAGGAGCGGAGAGTAACATCACTGACCCCAAGCTGCATGAGAAAGAGTACCCTTTCTCCGAGGACAGAGTCTATACAGAGTTCATGGAGGTATCCAACCTGCAGCCCTTCACCGTGTACCGCATCGACATCCACGCGTGTAACCACGAGATCCACCGCTGCAGTGCCGCAGCTTTTGTGTTCTCCAGAACCAAACCAGCAGGTCAGCGAAACCAACAAACCAAACCCATGCACAAATGACTGCATATCCAGGCCAGAAAAATATTACAATTCCAGTAATTCTCCACTGCGCCTACAGCATGTTTTTTTTTTTTTATTTGTTATCCTGTTCATGTTAACAGCAATTAAAACGGTAATGTAATCAAGATGTTATTGAATTACTATAAGAGCGCACTGGCCTTGAGCAGAGTTATCTTCTTCCCCAGACAAAGCGGATGATATTCCCGGGACTGTAACTCAGGAGAGGGATGAGAGGGGAGAAGGAACAGTGCTGCTGCGGTGGCCTGAACCTCATCACCCTAACGGACTGATCCTCATGTATGAGATCAAATATCGCCTGGGAACTGAGGTTAGTGTGACAACTAAATATTTCTACACCATTAAGAAATAGTTAAAACTGCAGCCAATGCCACAAACCAACTGTGTGTGTATGTGTGCGTGTGTGTTACAGCCCGAGAAGCATGAGTGTGTATCACGGCAGCAGTACAGAGTCCTGCGAGGAGCTCAGCTTAGCAATTTGCCCTCTGGGAATTATTCTGCCCGGGTCAGAGCCACATCTTTGGCTGGGAATGGGTCTTGGACTGAACCAGTGTCCTTCTATGTGCCGCCCCCTAAAAGTAAGAACGCACATAAGAAACCTAAGTTTTTTTTTTTAGGAGGTATGCTTACTGGTAACTTTTTAAAATAGCTAATTTAATGGAAATGTAGAGAGGTCTGTTTCAGTCTATTGTCATATTTAGTTCTTCTGTACAAATGTCCTTCTTTCTTACAGGAAATTATGATAATGCCTTCATGCTGGCCATCATCATTCCTGTAATAGTGCTACTGTTGCTCACTGCATTGATCTCCGCTGTCGTCTTTGTCACCAAAAAGAGGTTGATGTCCCATCTAGTGATAAATAGACTTTTATTTTAATTTCCAGTGTCCAGTACGGTCTTTCAATATGTTTTTCACGGTTTCCTTTCAGGAATAATGACAGGTTAGGAAATGGTGTGCTATATGCTTCGGTAAACCCCGAATACTTCAGTCCTTTTGAAAGTGAGTATTATGTCCAAAAAAAAAAAAAGGATTAATATTAAGATAATGATTAATCACAGGTTTTCACCTCCTGGCAATCAATTTTGATTTAATGATATATATATTTTCCTATTGCTACTGTCATGTATGTTGCCCTGCACGGCCTGTTCAAATGTGCTGACCTCTTTTCTGTCTCTTCAGTGTATGTGCCAGATGAATGGGAAGTGGCTCGGGAGAAAATCACTATGTGTCGTGAGCTGGGTCAGGGCTCCTTTGGTATGGTGTACGAGGGCATCGCAAAGGGCGTCGTCAAAGATGAACCGGAGACCAGAGTGGCCATCAAGACCGTAAATGAATCCGCCAGTATGCGTGAACGCATAGAGTTCTTGAACGAAGCTTCAGTTATGAAGGAGTTCAACTGTCACCATGTGGTAAGAAAGTGCAGAATGTCATCCAGCATTTGGTTTGCCAACAAATCCTGTTTTGAAATTCTTAAAGATATTTGTCCTTTTTATGTACGTGTGTAGTTTCTGTGCCACTGGCAATGCAAAACAATGATGCTTTTCACATAGATTGTTCAGAGACAGGTTTCTCAGTTTCTAAGTCTCATTTCTGTTCTTGTACCCTGGTTTAGGTGCGACTTTTGGGTGTGGTTTCACAAGGCCAGCCCACTCTAGTTATCATGGAGCTGATGACACGGGGCGATCTGAAGAGCTACTTGCGTTCTCTCCGTTCCAAAGAGGTTCAGAAACGTCCCGTCTGCTTTGATTATCTTGCCTCTTTTTAGATCAAAATTACACTTCTAGTTAATTACGCTTATTATCTTTCTTTTTTTTTCTGCTCAGATCTATGGCCAGCATCTCATGCCCCCTTTTAGTTAATAATCACAGTTCTTTAAAGCTACTTGCTATTTCAGTCAGCTGTTCAAAAAGGGTTTGTGGTAGAGAGAGAGAAACCGAAGTGTTAAATGCAACCCTTTTTTTTCTGCTATGTAGCAGGGCTCTAGCAGCCAGTCTTTGCCTCCGCTGAAGAAGATGATTCAGATGGCCGGTGAGATAGCGGACGGGATGGCATACCTCAATGCCAACAAGTTTGTCCATCGGGACCTGGCTGCCAGAAACTGCATGGTTGCTGAGGACTTCACAGTTAAAATCGGAGGTAAATCTCAGTGTTTCTTTGCAGCACATCACAGAAATCCATCAATTCAGTCTGATTGAACAACAGTGGATTGTAAGGTGTGACTGACTTTTCATGTTTGCTCTCTTCATGTGTTTAGACTTTGGCATGACAAGAGACATCTACGAGACTGATTACTATCGTAAAGGAGGCAAAGGGCTGCTGCCAGTGCGCTGGATGTCACCAGAGTCTTTGAAAGATGGAGTGTTCACAACAAATTCTGATGTCTGGTAATGAGCACCGGGGTCTCTCTGATTTTTCTTCACACGCTAATGCAAGACTATGTTGTTCACTGCATTATGTATTTTTAAGTGAATTTGAAGTGAATTTACCGGTCAAACATTTTGGACATACCCTACTAATCAAAATTTTGGGGTCTTTACAATTCTCTTTTATTGTTATGAATTTTAAGCAGCCATTAATTCAGTGTTCAGTGTCACAGTATATTTCAGAAATAATTCTAATGGGGTGATTTGGTTATAATTTCTTCTTTCATATTTATTATTATTATTATTATTATTATTATCCGTGTTGAAAACGGTTATGCTGATACAATTTTTTTAAAATTAATAAAATAATTAATTCATTAATTCATTAATAAAAATTTCACCTTTTGTGGAGCCCCCTTCCAAAAAAATTAAAATTAAAGGATGTTTTATATTTTCATCTATAAAACCCTGCATAAAAATACATGTGAAGAGAATATTACAACAAATTTAAGTTCTTTATTTAAATAAGTAAAATCCCCTGGTAATAATTTAGCTATAAGCTTTTAAATCAAAAGTGTTTCATATAAGGGTGTCCAAATTTTGACTGCAGAAAATCTGTGACTTTTTCCAGTTGAGCAGCAGGCTGTCCCATCAGAGACTCAGCAGCCCCTCTCCACCACAGGTTCCCAGCTGGCCAGAAAGCATTGAAACTGTCTCTTTATTTTTCGTAATACAACAGGAAGCCTCATAGGTCTATAAGTGATTTTTTTTCACTGATGTCCTGAGTCAAGGGAGAATATGCATCACATTCTTCCAGTCCCAGCTAAGTGAAGCGTGCCCAAACACATTGTGTCTTTGTCTCAGACAGACTGTCTCTCCGCAGCTTTAGTCCCAACAGTGGCGGTTCAGTCGAACAGAGTCACGGTGCCATAGACCGACTCTTCCAATTCTGCTGTTTCCCAATCTTCAGCGTCCCACAGCTCTGTCACTCCGTGCGCTCCTAACCTTCTCCAGATGTTTGGTAATGACGGGGTTGGTGTGCCAGCCCAGACCCGCCTCCCTGTCCCTCCGTCCGTATCTGCCGTTTTTGAAGTCCCTGAGATGAAAAGAGCCACAGCGAGCTCCCATCTCGTACTCCCATAAACCTCGCCGTTAGGTGTCTTTATTTGTTTCCTTCCCCTGAAAAAGTCCCGCTCTAATGCGGTTTTGTCTTTCAGCACACAGATGTTGCAGCCAATTAGATGCAAGTCACTGTTGTAATAGTCCCGTTTTAAAGGGTGTTGAGCTTTGTCTCAGATCCTCGGCCAATAACGAAAATTTGTTCTCCGAGAACTAATGAATAACGACTGGCAACAGTGTGCTCTTTGTGTGGTTTCTATTTGGGGTTTGCCGACTTTCTGGTCCGCTGCTGCACTTTCTCACCGGCCGCCGGCTAATATATGGACTCGTTCTCATTAATGAGGAACACAGGGCTAACAAAAACACCACACTAAAAGAGAAAAGTTCATGTCAGCGGCTCACGCAGTGTTTGCAAATTTCGCACTGTTTTGAAAATGAGCATTTTGTTGTTCCAGGCTGGAAGAAAAAAAACACACAAAGGCTCCACAGCACTGCAATTGTCTCGAAAGCGGCTCTTCATGAATATCTTGATATTTTAACCAGTTTCTCTGTCTTCAGGTCGTTCGGCGTGGTTTTATGGGAGATTGCCACTTTAGCAGAGCAGCCATACCAGGGCATGTCCAACGAGCAGGTACTGCGGTTCGTCATGGAGGGAGGACTTCTGGATAAACCGGACAACTGTCCCGACATGCTGTGAGTCCACCGTCTGCACTTCGCTCCCAAATTTGGCACTCTGCTTCACAATGTTAACCCTTTGTCCTCTAACCGACCTTTTTCTATTTAGGGATGCGATATCACACTAAAATGTCGGTAGTATGTCACCAGACGCTGCTGCTAACGTCAGGCCAAGCGAAAGCCCGACTGGTGACATTTGCGTCATGGGTTAAAAGGAGACAGGTGACATCATGTTGTCAGGGAGCCTCCGTCCATAGAAGGGAGAATTTGCGGTTCCCAGGGGGTGACCGGAACGGTGACCCATGCTGCTCTGCTTTTTATTAAGAGCTTCTCGTGCTTATCTTCACATCTTCTTTAGAGCGTGTCTGCCTGCGTCACCGGTCCGGTCTGCCGTTCTCCTTTTCTGGGCTGATGTCAGTAGCGAGGCATGAGGTCTGTCTGTCCGTCTCTCCTGACCCCTTTCCCCCCTCAGTCACTCTTTCTTGTCTCAACTGTTATGGAAACACAAACCCCAGGTTTCCATGGCAGCTACGACGAGGTGTCCTGATTGCACGAGAGAGGGGGATTGAACATATGCTGCGCTACTCTACATAGCTAGCGCTTTAAGACTTTGTCATCTGTATCTCATCATTATGCCTAGCTAAACATCATGAAGTCAGGATGTCATTCACATTTTTATGATATCATGAGAATTGAAGTTGTACTTGGCTGAAATACAAGGGCAGAGATTCAGAAATGGCTTGTAGATCCCTTCATCATGTTGAGTTCACTATTTGGATATTTTTATCCCAAATCTTTTCAACTATGATATTTTTGTAGCTTTTTTTAAAATAGTATATCACTAATCCTATCATGGAATCATAGGTTTTTTTTTTTTTTTTTTTAGAATTTGTTCCATAATTGTCCTTGACAGTCAGTACAGTAGCTCTGTTTTGAAACCTAGTGAGCTGCCTACATAGACAGCATATTAAGACATCACAGTCATACTTTTGACATGACTACACTACTGTTTAAAAGTTGAGGTGTATAAGATTTTTTAAATGTTTTATCTGATTTGCATTTTTCTGATCAAAGAAACAGTAAAAACAGTAATATTGTAAACTATTATTACAAATGCATTGACAAGCTCAGTCAACTTTTTTTTTTTTTTTTTGGTTAGCTTCATGCTAACATCAAACTCTTTTTTTTTTTTTTTTTTTTTTTTTTTTTATATATCAATTTTGAGTTGAATCTCTCATGCTGAGTGCTTTTTGCAGAGTTGCTAACTTTGTAGAGTGCTCCAAAACAGTAACTTGCGAGGTTTTTATTATTAGAAGGCAGCCGTTCACAGGGGCAGCACACAGGAAGGTAGCTCACTGGGTTTCGGAAAAGTGATGGTGAGTGCAGACAGCAGGCAAGATTTATCACATTTTCTAAATGGGTTTGAATTCACTTCAGTGAGTAACAACAGATGGCCTCGGCTATGAATTTGAGATCCAACAAACTCCAAACAGGCAGGTTACTCGCGAACGCCAGGCCGGTGTCCAAAAAAACTCGCCTTTATTTTGAGAGAACGTCTCAGAAGTTGAAACCACAGAAGAGTTGAACTTCCCGTCAGTTCCTAATGCCCAGCAGAGAAACTTCCAGCGCACTGTTTGACCCGATACTGTGGAATGTCTTTGCGAGAAGGCCTCTGTGTTGTGTGGCTAAGGCGCCCTGCTCTGCTCTAAACCTGCGGCTGGAGATCACTTAAAATGTATTTCAGTGGGCCAGTGAGTGCTGGCGCTATTCTTAGCTTGTTTGTTTGTTTTACCAAGATGTGGTGGGACAGTACCACACCAAACTGTTATGATCATGGGTTTATGATTTTGTTTTGTTTTGTTTTTGGCTCTTTTGCTTTTCATGTGTTCTCAGCTGTTCACATAGAACGAGTCTGTGAAGTGTTTAGGATAGCAATTCTGGCATAGTGCACTTCTCCGTGTGTGCGACCACAAAATGTTCTAGAAGTTGTGCGTTGTTCCACAACACTCCTGTGTGCTCTAGCTCTAGTGAACACTGCCACCTGTTGATGTGTGGAGATTTTTAGGGGGATAACACCCTAGGATTTATGAGATTTTATAGACATTATATTGCTTGTTTGCAATGCAGTACAGTATATGAGTGAAATCTGTACATGAAAATAAGATTTGTACATTTTCCGAAAAGAGAATAGTGCTAACACCAACTGCAATGCTGAAGAGTTGCTAGTTCTGATTTATACAGGCATATTTCAGTTATAATGTACATTTTGCGTACAAATAAATGAAACTTTCCTTTATTATGAGTATAGAAGTTTATAAAAAAAAAAAATATATTTTAATATTTCTATTTAGAATTTTATTTCAGTTTTTTTTAAGTAATTTACAGTGCACTCACTTTAGTTCATTTTATGTAATATTTATACTCCATTGCAGATTTATTTCAATTAAAATCAACTGTTTTTTTTTTTTTTACTCTTTTTTTTTACTTTTTTTTTTTTTTTGTCAGGCTTATTAAGCTACACTGGACATAGTTTATACTTTTGATTCACTTAAAAGAACTGGCTTAAAAGAGTCATTTGTTCATAAATCAGGCAACACTGGTAGTGCTGTGTGTATTTGATTTACTCAAATGAACTGGCTCATAAGAGTCTTTTGTATTTTTATTTTAGTGTGCATTATTATGCAGTTCAAAGTCAGTTTTGAATAAGGCAAGAAACTTTTTGTGTCGTGACTTTCGATCAAGTATCAAACTACAGTGTGATGCAATTTGTGTGTCTGCTCTACAGGTTTGAATTGATGCGGATGTGCTGGCAGTACAACCCTAAGATGCGACCGTCTTTTCTAGAGATCATCAACAGCTTAAAAGAAGAACTGGAGCCGCCTTTCCGGGAGGTTAGCTTTTTCTACAGTGAGGAGAACAAGCCACCCGACACTGAGGAACTGGACATGGAGGTGGAGAACATGGAGAACGTTCCACTGGAACCTGCTTCTATGTTGGCCCCCTCCTCTCAGGGGAGCACAGGGGCTCAGACCCATAGTCCACAGCCACTCTCCCCAGCTCAGGGGCCAGGGACGCCGATGGGGTCTGCCCCGACCCCCTCCACCTCACCGCCCTCCTCAGCCTCTCCGGGCCTGGTCTTAGACAAGCACTCAGGACAGGTAGCAGCAAACGGGCCAGTGGTGTTGCTGGGGCCGTCGTTCGACGAGACGCAGCCCTACGCGCACATGAACGGAGGGAGGAAGAACGAGCGAGCGCTGCCACTGCCTCAATCATCGGCCTGCTGATCATGCCTGCTCAGTCTCCCTCTACCCCTCACACAGGGTACCCACAATTCCCTCGCACTTTTGTGTCTCTATGTGGTATTTTTCTTTCGTTCTCGAGGAGTCAAACCCCAGGGCTGACCTTGGAGGTGATAACCAGTTGGACTGTGTCCTATCTGGATGTCTGAGGATCGTTTTGTTGTATGACGGAGGATGTTTAGTGTGCCTGGTGACTACAAGCCTACAAAAACTCTTGCAATACTTAAGATTTCAGAACAAACCACCACACTAGAGAGCCCTGGCTTTCACTTGTGTGAAAAAACTTGTTTTAATGTTTCTAAAGGAAGAAGACCTGCCAGTTCATTGTGAAACAAGAGAGACAAGCATATTAGCCAGCAAGCCCAGCCCGGGAACACTTTCGGGGTGCATACGAGTGTGTTTTTAGACAAAACAAAATACACATTCCCCTCCTCAGCGCAAGTACTTTTCTTCAACTAAAACTGTCTTTGTCATCACATTTCTTTTTCAAGATGCGGCAGAAACTTTCTTCGCTGCGACTGCTTGTTTTCAATCAGTGATTGGTCACATTCGTGGTTGATCCACCCTTCTACTTAAACCATCTCGAGTGTGTTTGTGAGAGAGTGAAATGGGATTTTTTGAAACTGCCAAATTTTTGCCAAATCAAATGTTCTTTTTTATTAAAAAAAAAAAAAAAAGTTATTTATCATTACCTGACCCCCTATTCACAGCAGATTTTTTCGAGGTCGCACTTTAAAGTAGCGCAATCTAGAGACTAAACTATGGGGGATTTCTGGACCTCATCTTTTATAATCAGCTTGAGTTTGTAAATCCTTCCCCTTTCCTCCTTTTATATGGCTCTCATCTCCAACTATTGCATGGCAGTTCCTGCTGCACCCACCATCTGTGATCTGAGCCTCTGTGAGCGCGATCTCTCCAGTCGAAAGAAAAGATTGCGGCGCTGATCACGAGATCGGTGCGCTGCAGAGAGGTGATATGAATTATAAGGGATTGGCTCGATCATGAAGCAAACTGGAAAACAGGGGCTTCATTTGTTTCAACATCTGTTTTGAGAGATGAGCGAGGCATTGTACACAGCAGGTATTTTTTGGGATTAGTCATGAGTCTCTCTGTACAATTCCTGTGATTCTAAGGGTCTTACAGTTCTATGTTCGACCACAAGATCATTTACAAACAAATCATTGGTTTAAGTCACTTTTGATAACTTTTTTACGGTTTTGATGTTCACCTCTGTGTCTGTACAGAAAGAAGCTGCTATTTTTTTTCTTTTGTGGGTGTTTTTTATATATACATATATTTTTATATATATAAATATATATGTATATATAAAAAAAAAACATATATGTATATATAAGAAATTCTTCAGGTTTAATATTTTATGATATCTCCACTACAGTCCATTTTCTTATGCTTTATACTCTTCTTGCAAAAAAAGAAAAAAAAGTACAAAAAAGAGAGTAGCAATTTATTTTTATTTTCTCCCTAAGAGGTGGTCTGCATTGCTACATGTCCATTGCCTTGTGTTTTTTAACTCATTATTATTATTATTATTATTATTATTAGTTAAAAGAAACTCTCTAGCTCTGCATGTGATCTTTAGGCACCCTTGATACAGTTGTCTAGCATTGCTCACGAGGTGCAGCTCAATCTCAGGTTAATGTTATGGTTTGGTTTTTTCAGTCATTCTCATCATAGCTGATTCCACCTCAGCTTTTTAGGTTGCCGGTCTCTGCTTACAGTGTAGTAAGCCATTTAGTATGTCAGTGTCCGTGCTCATGTCTCCTGCCAGGCGTCATCAAAGAAGGTTTCATTTACATTTCTTTACCCTCCTAGACTATTTTTGTAACCCATCCATGTAACTGAATAGTATCTTCCACGGCTTAATTTGTCTCGCATGCCCCAACCAGCCTGTAATACCTCCAAACAAAATACATTCATAATCTCTGCTTTGGCGTCACGCGCAACCCACGTCCACTTTATAAATCCATACAATGTGCACAAACCTTCCTGATGAAATTTGCCATCTGTAACCAAATAAGAACGGGTTCAAATTCAGAAAAGTGATCGGTTTACTCAAAGAATGCGAAATAGAACAGTAGGGTTCCCTGGCTAGTTTTAATTTGAAGGATTTCTCCATGTGCATTCGGGAACGTTACCCAGAACTTATTTATCCTGTCTTACAAGATTATTTTGTTGGGGGGGGGGGTTATATTTAGGGTTCTGTTATTACAGAAATCACTGTACAAATGCTCTTGTGATTTAGTATAAAGTCTGAATTCAAGATGCATTTTGCATGATGTCATGACTGGGGGACTTTCTTATTTCATTTCCTTCAGCATCTATCTACCTCATTCTCTTTTATTTTTAATGTGTCAGTGATGAAATGATAAAGTAAATCACACTTTTTTTTCCTGTAGAGGACACTTTATCATCCTCTGTCTTGTCTCTGATTTAAAAGAACAAAAACAAAAGATCTTTAAGCACCACAGAGCCCAATCTTCCAGGAATGGAGAGAGGAAGTCATGGTGTGAGCTAACATGCCTATGGGATTCCTAATGGTGTGTCTCTTGCATCCCTTATCACATGCCCAGCAACACAAAAATCCCACAGCTTTCAATCATGCTGCAAAACCTTTTGAATAATAATATTAAAATACCTAATTCACCAGATGGTTTCATCATGATGGACCATAGAGAAACATAGTCTCTATCAGTGTATTCTTTTTTTATTTAATATTCTTCTTCAGTGATCTCCTCTTATCCACCATATAAATCAAATAAACTGTTCATAAAGGTTTAGGAAAGCATATCTTAAGTAAAGGGGACATATGCTAGCAAATAAATTATCCTCACATCGAGTTACTTGCTATGCAAGTTAAACTTCAATGGTAATTTTCAACCATCTTTTGAAAAATAAAAACAGTTGCAGTAAGAAAAGTGTCACGTGAAGTATAATTCATGCAATTAACATCACACTGTTATTATAAAGAACAGTTGAGGCATAGAGGATGGGATGTAGAACAAGAAAAACTGTTCAGGATATTGTTTCCATTAAATCCCATTAGCTTACATGATCTTGTTCAGTAAGAATTCATCTGCAGAATTGACAGATCATGGCACTGGACATCCTGTTTCCCAGCATGCCCTTCTCAGACACAATGTGCTTTTGCACAAAAATTTTGTTCTTTTACTTTTTTCAATGGCCTATAATTGAAGGCGACATTAATGCACACTGATAACTACACCTGGTTTATAAATACCCATTTCTATCACAATGGAATCATCCTTCTTTTTTTCTTCAGTCTGCTTTAATACCGTTCGGTCGAAGCATCTAACAATTTCATAACACTATCTTACAACAAACCAGTGGATTTTTTACTTTCTCATAAACCTACCTGGAAAAACATTCCAGCCGATGTGTTTGGCCAGATGCACTCCACATATCTAGTGAGTACCATGTATAAAGGGCCAATTGTTGTCACCGTATTCATCAACATCATTCTCCACAGAGAGAAAGGGCTGTCGTTTTGCCTCTCTTTTCTACTGCTGCTGACAACATGCTGCTTAACGGAGACTACAAATAGTCTTGCCAATAGCATTGGGTAGGTGGAGGATCTAACCAACATGCTTTCTTTCTCCAAACAACTGCTGAAAACAGATGGGTCAGACGATTAAAATGCAAAGTGGATTCGGAGAAAGTCACGGTCTTACAGCCTCTGGTCATTCTGTTTCATGGCACTTAAAATGGTCTTTATCTTTAATATTTTGGATCTTCTGAACACCAGGGGTTGGAAATGGGGGCACTTAGTAGGAAGAGACCTGGTCGGGATGTTGAGAGGCGCATTGTTAGTAAAGAATATTATTCTCTGTGGTACAAAGATGATCAAAACAACCATTCTATAAAAGCCCTTGTGCTTGTATTGTTGCTTATGTATATGGGTGGGATTGTATCACATGTAGATGTAGTGATTAAGATTTTGATGTGTTTATAATGGGAAAATGATAGATATCACTATTTATTTCTGTTTCTTTTTTTCTTTCTGTAATGAATATGGACAAAAGCATTGGCTTGTTGCAAAGTGAATGTCAGTTTTCATTGAATGCTGCCAAGGTTACTTTAGTTACCAGTAGATTACAGATCTACAGAAACACACATATACACAGACACAAATAGGACAGCGATGTCCAGTAGATTACGGGTAGTCATGACACAGAGAGAGAACATGACTAGAATTTAAAATTAAAACAAGACTAGTTTACAGTAGAAATAGCTTATGTTGCAAATGCAAGTTCTCTGCAAACCTGAAGGTAGATTGACTGAACATGTTTTTTTTTTTCCCTCAACTATCATAAGAACTATTATTATTTTATTATATTTCTTCATAATGCAAAACCTCAGGTTTAGAAAAGATGCATGTATGCATTTTAATTGCAATAATGAGCTTGAGGTTTCGCAGACATCATTTCCCAGGCACTGTTGTTTTTGCTTGGCATTCCCACAAATTTCAAAAGGGGCCTTGATCTACTGTACTGAAAAGAGTTAAATAACACTTCTTATTTTCCTTTCACAAAGAAAAAAGGAGGAAAAATAGAAATCTCTGTGTCGTTGCATTGATTGGTAGAAACTGATGGTGAAACAGCTTGGTTGGTACTCTCGTCTTCTTGTAAGTTATGTATCTAAGGCCTCCTGTTTTTCAGTTTTCTTCTCACCTTCAGTTGAGACGGTAGACTTTTTACATGCCATTGGCTTAATGTATATCTGAAGAGTTTTCATGTATTTTCTTTTTTTCTTAAATTTTGAATTAAAAAAAGAATGAGTCTGAAGGCCTGTGTTGAGTGTCACTTATTACATTTCTGCTGTGTAATCTGTTTTAGGATTATGTTTGTGGAGAATGTTTTCTTCAGTGTTTTTCTACCTGTTTTCTGTCCACGTATCTGGAGGTTGTGTGTTCAGGGCAGTCCAGCTGGCGTAACAGAGCCTGTGTGATGGTCTGGAGTGGTAGGACCAGTTTCTCTGGGCTTGCCAGGCTGCCTGAGGCTCCCACATGGATCAGCGTAGCCTTTCCCCACCCTTTCCCCACCCATGGTACAGTGAAGGGTAGTGTACAAATCACAAAGGTACCTGCAGGTTGTTAACTTGGTTTAGTATACTGTTTGCGCCAGTGTGATGCATTTGGCTCCTGGAGCTATGCCCAAATGGATATCAACCTGCCCATCAAAAAAAAAAAAAAAAAAGAGACTTAATCACTATTTTGTATCAAAAGTAACAAGAATACCTTTAGTTCTAAGACATGTCATCTCAAAATATAAACAAAGCATCTAGTAATCTCTCCTCTGTTACGAAGTCTGGTCTGTCGTACCTTTGGAGTCATTGTCCTGCCATTATATCATCAAGGACTTGTTGGGAATCTCCTTAATAATCCATGACCTGCCATCTTCAAACACTGCTTGAATAACAAATTGTGACCATAATAGGTTTATCTGACTGATGAGAAGTTATAATGACTTTACATGAAATTGTAAGCACATTTATATGGATTAATACCATGTTCATCAGTTTAAAATACTATTTGTATTCTTAAAGGAACAGTTCACCTTAAATTAGCATTTTGTTAAAACGTAATCTACAAAAAGAAAAAGAAAAAAGACAAATGTACAATTAAAGGAGTTAAAAGTGGTGACTTTTGTTTTCTTCACTTAAGAAGTTAGAAAATACGTGATTCGAATGGGTTGATTACTTCTTTAATTTGGCCATACCATATACCCAAAACACACTTCATAATTCAGTAAGTGTAATTTATTTTAAAGGGGTCATTGACATTGACCAACACCTAATGAAAATTGCATGGCTTCGTTTTGCTAGTACATTAGCTGTCTCCAAACTTGGATTCACAACATATTGTCGGAAAGGACCAAAGTAAGAATAAATAAATAAATACATAAACGTCGTGTGACAAAGAAAAAGAGTTTACGTTTTAGGCAACACTTCCGTTATATTTACACCGCAAATCCTCCTACCGTTTAACTACAATTTCGCGACTGTCCATCGATACGAGACTTTAATATATTAAACCTCAACGGTTTACCACTTCGCAATTCATACACCTGTAATATATCTTAAATGTCTTGTGTATGGCTGTTACCAAAAGTGAAACTTTGTGTAACTGAGGATGTACAAAAGGGAGTGCATTGTCCATTTTTCTCCACATGGGAGAGCCATCTCATATCTCACCATAGAGCTAAAGACGCACTCCTTCAAACATCTCACCGGACGGGACGGAGTTTGTATAACCTACTACGGCTAAGGAGTGAGTTATGAATATTAATTACAGCGTGCTGACGCAAGCTTTCCGAGGCGTTCAGTCACATAACCTAATTAATATTCAACTGTCTCGCGCATATTTGTTTCAGCAAATCACTGGGCGGGTTTCGCGTTGCGTAATTAATATTCATAAGCTAAACCGTCACCGTAGTAGGACCGCGGTGACAGTCTATGAGTAGGACTTGCTAACTGGACGTGGGATCAGCTGAAATCCTCCGCACTTGTTCGACTCTGCCTCCGCCCTGCGCTTCGACAACAGATGACAACAAAAGACCTGAAAAGCTTAACACATTTAAGCGTCAAGCAACGCCATTAGATTTACACTATTACAAAGGAAAATGTTTCGAATGCGAGAACCGTTTGAAAGCGACAAGCTCCAACTGCAGGAGCTCAACCAAAGACTCAGCCAGTACCTAATGCGCACAAAACAGTTAGAAGAAGAAAATACCAGCTTGATAAGTGAAATAAATTCAGTCAGAAAAAACAGGTCTGGAGAATGGGAAAACAAACACATGTCCGAGCTACGGGAAATGAGGAGACTGGTGGAGCGGTTAAATTTCGAGAAATGCAGAGCAGAGATGGAGCGCCAGAAGCTGCGCGAGGAACTTCAGATGATTCAAGCGATGCGTTCAGAGGAGGCTTCGGCGAGCAAAGGCATCGACACGGAGCTGAATGCCTGCAACAGGCAGCTCCATGATGCTCTTAAGACCAACAGTGCGTTAGAAGATCGCCTCGTTGAGCTCGAAAACGAATATAAGTTTTTGGAAGATGGCCACAGAACGGAAATCGCCCACCTGAGGGACCAGGTGCGCTCCCGAACAGTGCGCGTTGTGACTCAAACGTGTCACGCACCTCCAGCTGTATCGATGGAAGAGGTGCAGGAGTATGCGGCCAACTTCACTGAAAGCTGGCAGGGTACTTTGGACATGTACCGCTTGAGGGTCGAGGAAATCGAAGAGTCTATCAAAGCAGACCAAGCGAGGCTGGAGGACATTCAGAGGGAAAAGAGGGACAGTGCTGCACAGTTCAAAAGGCTGCGTGACGAAATTGAGAAACAAACACAAGTACAGTTGAACCTTGAGGAGCAGCTCATAAACATGCAAGACAGTTTCGGAGATGAAATCTGCCGGTATCAGGTGGGTGTCAAAGCCAATCACAAGGTCCTCTAATAATAATAATAATAATAATAATAATAAAAAAAATTATATATATATATATATATATATATATATATCTTGGCCAAGGGGACTTTGAGGATATATCACACCACAAATTTCTTCCAAGTGTAATATAAAAGATTACAAAACAGACATACAGTGTAAACCAAGCAGTCATCAACTTCATGTAAATGAACATTATCCCAACAGCTGTTTTTTGAATGAGCCCCTCAGGAGCCGAAGTGAGAAGCACTTCCGCACTGCCAGTATCCATGTTTATCATCTCTAGCTCAATATGCTTTGGAAAAATTGAGCATTAATGGTTTACCCTATGATTGCCTCTTTCCAGAGAGAATGACAAATGAGCAGTTACTGAAGTGAAGTGCAAGAATCAGTAAAGTGTTGTGTCAGTGTGGACTAAATTGAATGGGCTGCATGGAGGATGTCAGTCAGTCTCAACATATTACTGCAACTAGCCTTTTTGGTGCCAAATATTCAGACTCCACAAACAGATATGCACCAAACAAGCAGACTAATGTTGCTGCCCTATAATGAACATTTGCTGACAGAATTATTAAAGTCAAAAGATTTAAGTGCTATGTAATACTAATGTAGGTCAAATGTAGCTAATATTTAAATTAGGTGAAATGAATGCCACAACTTGAGATCACCAAGAGTGTGTGATGGAGAATGTGAAGCCACTGGAGAAAAAGGAGAATTTAAAGGCTTTTATGAACCATTGAATTTAGCATATTGTATATTTGATTTGTGAACTATGTTGATTTACTGTAAAGACCCTTGTGTTATGACTTGGAGCAACTTGAAGCAGATAACTCTTTGATCATTAAAAACACCTGTCACTTTTTTATAAATAATGTTTTATCAGGGGGTGATGTTGGAAGAGCTCTCAAACAGGTGCATTACACAAACAGTAGCACCCAAATAGATACTTTGGATCGATATGATGCAAGTGGACACCCTTCTGAAAGAGAGAGATGGGATAAAAATAGGTTTCATAGTTTAAATGGTACTACTAAGTGCATTAGTGAAAAAGCATTGTTTGTAACTGAGATTGAAAGGTAAAACCTTTCCAAACCTAACCCAGTTACATTTATAATTACCACAGACTTTCAAGTCACTAATAAGATTCCTTCAGAAGAAGAAAAAACGCTAGCCTTTTATCTTTAAGTATATTGAACTTTGTGTGTGTGTGTGTGTGTAAAAGAGCAAACAGTCTAACTACCTTCTTGTCCTACAGGCTATCATTGAAGAACTGGAGTATGAGCGCAGAATGCTGTCTAACACCATCTCAGAGAAGCTGAAGGACCATCAGGATCTTTTACAGGTCAAGATGGGCCTTGCTCTGGAAGTAGCTGCATACAGGTATAGCTCCTCCTTTTTTTTTACATTCCAATCCTCTGATCTTAACATGCACTAGCTGGACAAATTTGACTAGTGTGTTGGGATCTTATGCAGCACCTCGTGCATGATATGGTGCTTTAGTTAAAAGATATTCCATGCCACTTTCCATGTCACAAATCTGTAAATGAAAAATAAAAGCATTCTGTGTGGATGGCCCCTTATTCTGCTATTCTAAACATTTGGGGTATCTAAAACTTTCTCCATGCGGTTATGTGAATATACACATTTCACTGTAGTCTGTTTAGAGATTTGAGTAGTCAAGTTTGACACCATCCCCGACATGAGCCTCATGGAAGTATTTTTAGTCTCTGCAGCAACAGAGCAACTAATGCCTGCCCATTTGGCAAGTCTGTGTACAGCCCCACCCCTCTTTCCCTTTTAGACTGGTTAACTCATCTGTTTTTATGACCTAATCACTGTACATTTAACACTGAAGCAGATTTATGATTTTTATTCAATTGTAAAGCCACCTGATGCATTAGCTAATGCACATGGAAGATTAGCATGTGGAGTTATTAAGTGAAGCCATACAACAATAGATTAAATGTAGCAGATCCACCACTGTTGGTTGTATTTGTAAAATATCATTTGTCAACCACCATTTATTCTTAGAGTCAAAAGCTTGGTTGGTCCCTTGAAGTATTTTGGATACTACTGAACCATGATGTAGAAGTGTCTTTCTATTGTCTGTTTAAAACTGCACACCGTGTTCCATGATGAAAACAGACAGGGTCCATTGTGGCAGTTATTTTTAGTTTAGTCTTTCAGAGGAATCCCAGGGGACTTTCATAGGGATACAGTCTGTATTTCAACAAAGTCTGCTTCGCTTTGGTTCTCCAATGTATTTTTCACGTTTAAGCAATGTCAAGGTAGGTTTAAAGTGCTCAAGGACCCAATTAAACACAATGGTGGATAAGAGTTGGAGAGATAAGAGTGTTGGTGATCTTAACTAGTGATCTTAACTGTGTTTCTGTTTAGGAGAAGTTCATAGGCTTGGTAGGTTTTTCGGTTGCCCTTAATGTTGTTTGAGCTTTTGCGTGATCATTGCATTCTCAAAAGAGGTGAAAAAGAAGTGCTGAGGTTTTGTTCACGATACTGTAATTAGACTGACCTTAAATGTGCTCGTTTAACCTTTGGAATTGTTATGTTCATCAGGGCACTCTTGGAAGAAGAAGGCAGACATGCTCAAACATGGTCTAATCAGCATTCAAGAGAAAGATTAATAGGTATTTGTCATCCAGCATGAAATAAAGTTTTTAACAACTGTGAATTACTTTGATTTAAATTATTCAAACATTAGATAATTATTGATTTAGCATACTTAGAGAGATATTAGAAAGTAAAATGTTAATCATTCTAATTTTTATCTTTCTACTGTATTGTGTGTTGTTTACATCTGTAGATAAAAAAAGGTTGACCCATCCTTACACTCCAAGAGTGTCTGTCAATTCAGTAAGTCGATCAGATACAAGACAAAAAGCCTTCTCGGGATATGATGTTAAATATATGGAACCTATTTCCAGCCTCAGAACCTCATCTACAAGTCAGTTTCACTCTCGCGAACCCTCCGGGATTGTGCCTATCAGTGTATCAAATCGTGCAAACCAAAGTCCTGCTTCAAGAAGGGACATGATTTCCTTCACCAAAGCAGCACAGGTATCTGCTTCAAGTACCCCAAAACCAGGAGTCTCTGCTGTTGAGATAAAAAGAGAGGAGACCGATCAGAGAATTGTGAGAAAAGAGGTATCACAGCAGTCTTCAAAGGTCTCAATTGATCATCCCCCCTCTAAAATCGAAAGTACAACAAGCTCTACAGCATCAAAAATAGAGAAACCAAAGCCAGTGAAAGTGATATCACCTCCTGTGAACTTGAGTAGGACCATCACTGAAGAAAGCAGTCAGAAAGATGATGAACTAAAATCAATGGATGTCAAACAAGATGAAGAAAAATCCAGCAGCAATGAAAAAAAGGCAGCTATGAAAGAAGAAGGAAGGGGTGTGAAAGAATCAATAGCTGAAGATGAGAGAGAGTCTGAAAATGTAGGGCATAAAGTGTTTGTAGGTGAGGAAAAAGTATTAGATGCAGTTTCTATGGAGGAAATCATTCAGCAGGTCATGAAACCAGCTGGTTTAGATTCTAAGGTCAGCTCATCCTCTGACTCAAAAGTCACATATCATGTGGAGAAAACAGAGCAAGAGGATGGAACCACCAAGACTCAGATTGTCTTACAATCTAAAGTCGAGGAGGAGCTGGACCTGTCTGAAGATTCTGCCTTGGAGGAACTTCTCAGCAAGGGAGTCAAGAAAGTGACCCTGGAGAACATTAAAGGAACCCCAACTGGAGCCATGATCGAGAACTTGCTGAGAGTTGGCCTGCAAGGTGAGAGTTTGGAAAATAGGTTGGTGAATGTGGAGATAATCCAAGAACCTGTGGAGTCTGACGAGGAGGGTGAAACTGAAATAGAGGAGACTTTGGAGATTAAGTCTGAACAACCAAATATTGATCCCTCATCAATGTTCTTCCAAATCGAGGAGCTAGAGAGTGACTCCAAGACCATGAAACCCTGTGAGAGTGGTTCTGCTGAAGCCTCACAATATGGAAACAGTGGCTCTGTGCAGGTTCAGGAAGTTTCCAGAGATGAAAGCTTACCCTACTTCTCACATGGCCAAGACTCACAAGAGTATTTCGTCTTCACTCCCGAAGACAATATTTCAGAGTCTGAGGAGGGTGGAACGTTTATGTCTTATAGCCATTATGGAGTTGTGGATGATCTGTCTGATGAACGATATTACCTTGAAGACGACCTCAAACAGCCCACTGCTGAAGGTCACGGTTACAGAGATTCACCTGAATACGAACACTCTCTTTTGAGAGACAATATCCAAGACTGCATAATCGAAGAGGAGGTACATGTCTCTCCTACCCTGCAACAGTCCATAGTGGAGATCCTGAGGGAGGGCTCACTAGACCCTGAACAGCAGCTTAAAGGAGCATTAGAGCAAATCCAAGACAATGTATCTGGAGCCCTCAAGGAAGAGCTCGGATTTTTTACGAAAGGTAGAGAAACTCCAGAAAATGTCTCTGTGGACGTTAAAAAAGTAGAACAAGTTGCAGACAATGGAACCATGACCATTGTGGCAGAGCTTAACGTGACCCAGACACTGGAGGAATCTGGATTGCTGGAAGGAGGAGGAGATGATCTATCTGAGGAGCAGATAGTGGCAGCACTAAGCTCATCCCACCCAAAGCTCCAGCAGGCTATCGGCGGAGGAGCTGCAGTAGGATACACCATGAAAATTTCTCAAGAGGAGATTCAAATGGAGGGAATGTCTTGGATAACCGGCGACGAAGCGATCCAAGAATGGAGCTCAACCGATGAAGCTGGCAAGACAGAAAAACACATCAAGCTGGGCCCTAGTGAGAAATCCTTCACTTTTCAGATGGATGTAAACAACGGATCTTCTGCATCAGCAAGTGGAGGAACCGTCGATGTACAAAGAGGTGGCGGTGCTACCGAGTTCCCACAGACACAGATGATTGACCCCCACTTGAAGGTCTGTCATGAGAAAAGAATCGCAACTGTTTATCTTGAAAGCCCCAAAGAGTGATATCATAATGAAATAACAGTGAAATTACACATTATATCTCAAAATAGCATGTCAATCACATCAGGTGTTGTAAAACATAATCCAAAATCCATGGTCCATCATGACTATACACTACTGTTCAAAAGTTTGGAGTCAGTAAAAAAAAATGAAAATAAAATATGTATTAAATTTATCCAAAGTGACAGTAAATACATTTATAATGATACTGAAGGATCATGTGACACTGGAAGACCAGAGTAATCGCTGCTGAAAATGTAGCTTTGTCATCAGGAATAAATTAATTTTTAAAATATACTTAAACAGTAATTTTAAATTGATATAATATTTCATTATATTACTGTTGTAATTTTGACCAAATAAATACAGCTATGGTGAGCATAAATTATTTCTTTCAAAAACACTGTAAAATCTTCCAGACCCCAAATGTTTAAACAGCAGTTTATCGGACTTAAAGTATCTAAAGTGTTAACAAAGCTAATCACTTTTTATATTCAGTTTTTGTGTGATCTTAAACTAACAAGATTAACTGTCTGGACATTTTGTTTGACTTCATTTTCATATTGTGCAACTTTAAGCGAAAAAGTGAAAAACAAAGTTTTCTTTTAAACTTTCAAGTAGCAATTCTCTTAAAAATATACATCATTGAATTTGTTATAGTACCATACTGTGCTTCTACTTTCCACAGCATTTCAAAAACAAGCTCGGAATGAACAGATAGAGATATTTACAGAAGCACAGGTATGCAGAAATTGTAGTGCTCACTTTAACTGGCCATTTATTTGTCCGTTATTCAAAACTGAATTCATAGTATCACAGATATTTTCAGTAACGAATTTGAATTTTTTCACGCCCATGAAATGAGTTTATATAGTGGTCTACATTTGGTCACAGTCAGTGTCGAGTTCTAATGAAGGTGAAAAGCACTAGACTGTTGACTGTCTTTCCTGTCTCCCAGAGATCTCTTAATCCTTAAATTACATTAGACCAGCAAGGACTAATCTAGCAATCCTGCTCTTCAGGGACAACACATTTTTCATTGCTCTAGTACTGTACAGAAACAGTGAGGGGGAGGAGTTTGATCGTAGAAATCTCACATTAAAAATAAGTGCTTGACATCTTACATGGAAGCATTTAAAATTTCCCTCTATTTTTCTATTTATCTTTAATGGATATTCATGTTAACATCATCAGATGCTGCAATGGTGACTTTCCTGTGCCTATTAACAGTGATATAAAAATTAAAAAAAGGAGGTGAAATGATATGCAGTATAATACAAATGAAATATATTTCGGGTTTACTGATTAGGCTGGGTTACATAACACAAAAAAACGTTGGGAAACATTAGGTTAACAGATACAGGACAAGTTATTAAGGCTTAGTTTTCAATAGCATTGACCATTTCCAGGCATTTATCTGGAACCCTTGATGTTTTTTTAGCACCTGCTGTTCTTTGTCTGAATCTATGCATAGGGTTCTCTACTGTGTGAAACCTCTTTTTGTGCATCTACAGATTTACAATATGCTGTGTAAGTTTTACTGGCATAGCAAAGACTGAATTGGGATTGCATATTACAGATGCATTTTTGCTAACTGAAAATTCACAAAAGGGGTGTTGTGTGTGCTGTTGTACTCTTAAGAAAAAGACTAGTCTGCTCACTTTCTGAATATTGGTTTATATGCAAACACAATAAACAAACACTTATAAAATGTATGTTCCGAGTTCTGCTCAATTTTCAGAAATAATATGACTCTAAAACTCTTCTGCAGCTTTCCAGTCAGGAAGTATTTGCAGAAATCTCTGTGACGGTGTATTAGATCACCGCTGGACAGTTCTCATTTCATGAAGTGCAGAGGTAGTCACAGTCTCTGCACTTCAACCTTGACAACCACTCTGAGACACAGCGGCGCTTGTGTGTTGTTCTAGAAATATTGCCTTGTTTTTTTCCAATCCACAAATTTCCCTTGGTGAAATAGGATGAGGTCAAACATCCCTGAAAGTCCATGGCACAATCATTCGATCCGTCTGCTGGTCACTGCTGTTATGAGTTAGACATGCTAGATGTCACCTCAGATACAGATGATACCACTGCACAGAATGGAGGCCTTGTTTCAAGACCAATGTCCTTGTGTCCTTCACCAATCTCTGGTGACCTATAAAAAAAACATCAAGCATTAAAAGCCTCATCTATAAATAATATTCACTTTAACTAGCACGCTACATTCAGGTGAAATCCCAGAATTTTAGAGTGCATAAATATAAAATATTGTGCTCCTGCTATATTGTGACTGAGTAGGAAACTCACTGAGACAGCATGTCCACAGTTCTTTGTGTGGCTTTGGTTTTCTTGTGCTGAGGACCATACAGCATATTCTGAATATCCAGACACTGTAAGAGACACAGATATGGGTGGTTGGCAAAACATTTGGGAAGCTGACATGACCTGTGGTGCTTAAAAACTATTTTACATATATATATATATATATATATATATACACACACAAAATTAAGTTATTATTTTTCTCATACCTGCTGCATTTATGTGAACAAAAATACAGTAAAAACAGTATTTTTTATGTATTACAATTAAAATAACTAAATAATTTATTTAAAATATTTAACAGGTTGTATATATATATATATATATATATATATATATATATATATATATATATATATATATATATATACAACCTGTTGAATATTTTAAATAAATTATTTAGTTATTTTAATTAATAATTTTAATATATATATATATATATATATATATATATATATATATATATATACACAACCTGTTAAATGTTTAAAATAAATTATTTAGTTATTTTAATTAATAATTTTAATATATATATATATTTATATAATAAAAATATGATCATGTATTTATTATAAATTATATACATTTGTGCTGTTTTTAAGGCTTATAGCACTATAAGGCTTCATATGAGGAATATTTGTACTTTTAAGTTGTTAATTTGTCAATCGCAGAACCATTTTTTAATAAAAAGAAATGGTGACCAGTTGCAGGACTTTATACCTTCATATAATTTTTTATCTAAATGACACATTGTTGACACATTATGCATAAACAACCCAAATGGTTGTGAATTATGGCCAAATACAGAAAATGCAATCAAACACTGGACTATCAACAGACTTCCTGAGCAGTTCATTCATGAAAATTGGATTTCGAAAATTATGATAGTTCTCATCATTTTTACAAAATATTGAAAAGCTTGGTGAACAATAAAGAGCTGGCTAAGGTATGATAAAGTAAAAAAAACAGCCTGTGAATGTGAAACTAAAATATATGTATATAAAATCCATTTATAACTCTTACATTTTAAAACTCCGTAACCTTTACTGCTCTGTGGGGCTTGAGGTAGTGGACAGCATGACTCTGATTTCACAGACATAGTAGAGAGGAGGAGTGCCTTTGGCACCCACATATAACAGCATACCTGGCCAAGCCGCTTCACTTCCTCAAATAAACCCTCTCTCATTCACTCAACAACATCTTCAAAACAGCAATGGTTTGAGGAAAAAAAACACTCGAAATGACGACATGGCGGCAGTCTTTCCAAAAAACAACAAAGGAAAGTACTGTTCAAAGTTTCCTTTACGACTGAGAAGTTTCAGTCCATGTTTTCATCACTTTCCAAAGGCAAAAGTGATGTCATGGGGCCCACTTCAACGGGAAAACAGTCACAGCATTGCTCTAAAGTGTGTGTGTCTATTATAAAACCCTGGACTACACATGCCTCTAAAAGACCAAACAAAACTTTGTTTAATACAAGAAACAAACCTAATATACAAAACCCATATAAAACTTTTATTGGTTATTTAAATCCGTTTCTGTTTTAACCACAAAACCCTGGCATTAGGCCAACGTCTAAACTGGGAGTGTGTTGCTCTGCAGCAGATGCAGCTGCTGTCATGATTACAGGAGAAAGAACATGATATGAGTTGCTCGAAACTGTCAGAGGTAATGTGGAAAGGTTAGTATCCTGAGGACGTGCAGAGTGTGGGAGCACTGATTCACAAGCCCCTTCGATACGACAACAAAGAAACATAGCAACAGTGCTCATTTACAGACCAGTGGGAATGGGTTACCAAAGATAAACAGTCAGGGTTTCCAGTCTGACCACATAAAAATGTCAAATCCATTTGCATATTTAGGACATACAAAAGACGTTTGGAATGTAAATAAAAGAGATAATGTTTTCAGAGCCTATGACTGCATCAGATGACACAAAAGAGAATAAATAATGTTGCCAATCAAAGTGTGGCATGACTCCTTGAGGAGGACGTCGAGGGAGAAATGAGCTGTCCAGTACATGAAGAATAACACTGTCCAGTCCAAAAACAGTCCAGCTTTAAATAGAGAACAAGTTACCAAAACAAACAGACTGTCCAAAGTAACATGTCTACTCCATACGTAAAAGTTAAAAAGACAAAATTTTAGAATGCTACTTTTCTTCATGAAGGTCTAGTGGAAGTTCTCATGAAGAATAGCACCCCGGCTATGAAGACATCTGGCTGCATCCAGAAGGACCAAGAACACAATGTTTTCCCTTGGAATGTTTTTTTTTTTTTTTTGTAAATGAAGATGCTTCCCCCTCTGAGGCAAAATATAATTCCTGCTACACTCCAAGATTAGAGCAAAACTCTGTGGACATCCAGTACAGTCCTCAGAGACTTTGATCGAGATAGCTGTTCAGATCTTTTTGTGCAAACTGCAGAAGCAAACCGGTCATGTGTATTAAAGTTGAGATGTAATGGAAGTGGCAACAAATCTTGTTTTTCATATTGTGACGTACCGAATAAAGAAGGAAAAAGGAACTTGGTTCTATCCATTAATTGTTGATTGGTTGCAGATCTAAATTTGAGCTTACAGTAGGAAATTTACAAAATATCCTTGTGGAACATGATCTATACTTAATATCCTAATGATTTTTATCGATATATCGAAAATAGATAATTTTCACCCATACAATGTTTTTCGGCTATTGCTAAAAATATACCCCAGCGACTTGAGACTGCTTTTGTAGTCCAGGGTCACATATACATATATACATGTATGTATATATATCCATTAATGGCTAACAGCCTCTCCTACAGCTAAGTGATCTTGCATTATATTTGGTTCACCTTCTTGAGGGTCCTGTGGGAGTGTCTCATCTGACCCTGTGTCATCTCCACTCCACCAATCAGCTGCAGCGCTTCTGCCACCTCTGCACTCAGCTCACCAAACGTTCTCTTCTTATAGGCTAGAGACTCTTTTTGGATCTCAGCACATCTCTAAAACACAAAAACAGAGTATAAGAAATAACCCCAACTTTAGAACCATAATCATCCTAGATATATCCTCCGACAATGGTCAATTAAAAAGGTTTTTAAATGATCAGTGCTATAGCATTTACATTTGGTCACCACATCTTGATCAAGTTATATACTACATCCTTAATATTTAATTCATATAAAGTTATATACTACATCCTTAATATATACCACTGTTGAAAAGTTTGGGGTTGGTAAGATGAAATGTTTTTGAAAGTCTTTTATGCTCACTAAGGACGTATTTATCTGATCAATACAGTAAAATCAGTAATATTTAAAAATATTATAAAAATGTAAAATAACTTTTCTATTGGAATATATTGTAAAATTTCATATATTCCTGTGATGTCTTCAGTGTCTCATGATCCTTCAGAAATCATTCAGATATGCTGATTTGATGCAAAGGTAACTATGTTACTATAATATATGTGTATGTACCGTATTTTCCGTACTATAAGTCGCACTTTTTTCCATAATTTGTCTGGTCCTGCGACTTATATGTTTTTTTCCTCGTCATGACGTATTTTTGTACTGATGCGACTTATACTCAGGTGTGACATATAGTCCAAAAATAAGGTATATGTATGTGTATATATATATATATATATATATATATATATATATATATATATATATATATAAAGATCCACATCTATACCATAATATACACCATATCCAGAAGAGTTTGAAGCTGACCTCCTGTTGTCCTGTGAGTAGGAGGAAATGACTGAAGTCATCTTGAGCAGATAGGGTGAGTGTGTCCTGTGGGCCTAGTGCACTTCTATATACACTTATACTCTCCTCAAAAAAGTGTGCTGCTGAATCTACTGAAACAGGAAAAGAGATGAACATAATCACACTTCTTTAGTTTTATCTAATGCCTTTTTACATAATATGAGTCCTCCACTTCTTAAAGAGCTATTCCAAGACACTGTCATATTTTTCATTTGATTAGATGGAGGTCACCTTCAAGACTTTACTGCTTGTTATGCAGGGCAGCTAACATAAAGCTCTCCTAATGTATAGTCTGCGAAACACCATTCACTCCAATGGCTAACTTGAAATGCTGGATCAGATCTAAGTCATCTAAATCACAGGACGCCTTCTGGTCATTTTTTTATTATACTAATATTGACTTCATAACACATCTCATCATTTCTGTGTGATGCTCGGGGCCTAATTAAATCCTATTGTGAATGCAGTGGGTCACCGTTGTGATGAGGCTCTGAAGTGGAAGAGTAGGCCAGAGCCAAGCTGTGTGCGATCTGGGCCCCCTCCAGACCCCCAGGACTCTGACGAAGAGCTATGGAATGAGCCTGCAGAAGAGGGAGTGAGAGACGCAGATAGTTAAAGACAGATATATCACATATCACACCCACCCTCAAACACGGGGAAATATTATCAATAGTTCCTGGCTTTAAATAACGCTGCGATCCAGTTTTAAAAACCATTAGAAAAAAATTATGTCCAAAAAACATAACCCATGGGCAAAATATAGCTTGTGGAGGAATTCAGTCTGACCTATGTGATGATTTTTAGAAAAAATAATAAAAACATTCCTGTTCATTTATTGTACTATTATGACATTATCAAGCCTAGAACAGAGAGTGATTCTCTTCTTTGTCAATATTATCATTTGATTAATATTTCCTAATTACTAATTTCATGCACTACTGTTCCAAAGTTCGGGGTCCTTATGACAGTTTAATGGTTTCGAAATAATTATTTTACACTGGAAGGCTGCATTTATTTGATTAAAAACATTAATATTGTGAAATATTATTACAATTTAAAATAACTGTTTATTATTTTAATATATTTTAAGTAATTCCTTTAATAGCAAATGGACATTTTCAGCAGCCATTACTCCAGTCTTCACTGTCATAAGACACAAGATCATCACAAATTCATTTGGTGCTCAAATTTAAATCCTATTGAACCTGAATTAACAAGCTAAAGAGAAGACTAAAAGCAGAAACCCTCCAAAGAAATCAACAGTTGAAAATGGCTGGATTAAAGGCTGGGAAAGCATCTCAATGGATGAAACCCAAGAGTCTGGTGATGTCTATGGGTGGCAGAGTAACTGCTGTGATTGCATGCAAAGGATTCACAACTAAATATGTGAACCCAAAGCTGGGTTGAGATCTGGTGACTGTGGAGGTCATTGGAGTAAAGTGAACTCATTGTCATGTTCAACAAACTGAGATGATTCGAGTTTTGTGAGATGGTGTATTATCCTGCTGGAGGTATCCATCAGAAGATGGGTACACAATAGTCATAAAGGGATGGAGATGGTCAGCAACAATATTCAGGTAGGCTGTGGCGTTTAAACAATGCTCAATTGATACTAAGGGACCAAAAGTGTGCCAAGAAAATATCCCCCACACCATGACACCACCACCAGCAGCCTGAACCGTTGAGACAAAGCAGGATAGATCCATCCTTTCATGCTCTTTACGCCAAATTCTGACCCTACAATCTGAATGTCACAGCAGTGTGTTACCAAGCAATCGAACAGGTGTACCTAATAAAGTGGCCGGTGAGTGTGTGTGTGTGTGTATATATATATATATAGCAACTCAGCCACATAGCGGAACAGAGCAGGGTCATTGATACGGTGCATAAAAGTCTTACAAATGCTCTCTGATGGACATTAGTCTTGATTGATATTAGTAAATTACATACGCTTCCTTTTTTACCCCAATATTGGTGATTAAAGCAGTATTGAGGTGATTATAAAAATGGGTTTGACACCTCTGCATTAGGTTGCCCATCTAATTCATCTGCTTAAATATGAGTTCAGTACAGTGTCATTCTCTGAGGGACAGGAATAATCCCTGCGCTGTTTACCAGAAGGAGATGCTCAATGGCTCTATCCAGATGTCCCTGTGCCTGTTCAATGGCCGCCATGTTTCTGTAAACACAGCAGATCCGACTGAGCTGATCTCCTTTCTGAAACAGCTCCAAGGCTCTTTCACACTGACTGAGGGCCTTCTCAGGCTTTCCCTGCCGCTGGTACACCCTGTAGAAAACAAAACAGACACAAAGACGTCATTTATCATGAAATCAATCCACAATGTCACATACAGCACACTGTTGACCTCGCTTATGCATGCCATCAATAAGAATGACTCGTTTGTAATGCCAGGCATGAGCAAAAATCCCAGAACAATGAAAGGAAGAAGGTCAAGAAAACTCTGTTCATGCAAACTGGTTAAAAACTGGAAGAACTGCTATTTATTGCACAGAACGGTGGCACCAGCTCTGAACCTTCAATGATCTTGTTTTATTAAGATGTAGAGTGCAGCAAATCCGAACATGCCCTGCAGCTCTGAACTCAATACACAAGAGCTCATGTCTTTATTAGGCTGGATTCTCCTCTCTCAATATTGAGGCATCTAGTCTCACTCCTGAACAATGCACATTTTGCACTGTCTGCAAACTGTGAAGAAATGATGTACAGAAAATTCTATTCTATAAAAAGTTTAATACAACAAAAAACTGCTTTGCATTTTAACATATTTTAAAATGTTATTTATTCCTGTGGTGACAAAGCTGAATTTTCAGCAACCATTACTCCAGTCCTCAGTGTCACATGACCCTTCAGAAATCATTCTAATATGCTGATTTGGGGCTTACCAAACATTTCTTATTATAATCACAGTTAAAAAAGTTGTGCTGTTTAAATGTTTTTACGGAAACTGTGATAATCCCCCCCCCCCCCTGGATTCTTTGATGAATATGAAGTCAGAAGTCAGAATTATTTGAAATCTTTTGTCTTTACTGTCACTTTTGATCAATTTAAGGCATGCTTGCTGAATAAAATTTATAATAATAATAATAATAATAAAAAACTTTGTTAATTCATATTGTTTTAAATAGTTTAAAATCTTTAAAAACATTAATTACCATGGTTAAATATAAATAATAATAAATGTATAATCAGTTTGGTATCAGAATTTTAAATCTCACTTTCCATGAATATACCAGGATGCAACTCTCTGATGTGTGCAGGTGTGTAGCAGTACTCTTTATGGAGACATGCATCAACACAGGGAGATCCCATGCTTCACCAATCCATCTTGCTAAAAGCCTTGAGTCCTTCTGATTCATCCACTCTAATGGATCCCAAACTCAATTTCCCCTCTCAGAGGGATTGGTCTGCTCATGCAGCATCCTTGCCCCATAAATATAAAGCTACCTTAAATCACAAACAAAGGTTAAAGCTTGATTAGTGGATTTCCACAGTGCACCTCTAAAATAGCAAGTGGATTTTCAACATAGATGGTTGACATTACACATCATTTGTAAGAATTCATGCATATCTACATAAGCTGATGATGATGGAGCTGTAAACATGTCTTATCTTCAATCTGTGGTGTATATTTTAGGATTGGAACATACAATTTATTCAAATGAAATCAAAAAGCTTTTAATCTGAATGTCCAATTATTTACTGCAATCAGGGAAAAATGCTCAAGGGCGACATTTGGAAAATGGCAAAGATTTTAAGCACGACTCCACCAAGGTTTTCTCATAGTAGTCTGTGTGTACGCTGGAGCACCCTGGTAATTTTTCAAGGCTGCATCAGAAATTCCAGACTCTGAGTGTCCTTTTAGGGGCAGTATGTATGTGCCAACTCTACTGCCGTGCTGCCTGGGTACACAAACCTAAACACATCCTGTATTATGCCACGCAGTGCTAACGTAATACCAGCCGTCCTCTCAGGCATCCTCTGTGGGAGGAGAGATATAATCTGCATGGAGAAATCTGATTTAATGTCTGTTATGCAGGGGTGTAATGCAATGAGGGAGTTTTATATAAACTGCCAAGTAGTCCCCCAAGCCTTCTAATTAGTAATTGTTACCAGCCCAATACTGACGTAGACTGTGTATGAAAGATTTCAAGCTTGATAGAGAGCAGTGTCAGGCAATATTAGGGATAACTAGAGATACAGAGCAACAGAAAAGACATTGTCGCCTTTAAAAAAAATGAAAGCAAACACTTTGATTACTTCATACTGGCACAAAAGCATTTCAAGTTAAGGCTCCAGCAAAGTTAGCTCAACTAATTTATAACATTACCAAAGTAACCACAGAGCAATGATTTAAAGGGATAGCTCACTAAAAAATTTACATTCTGACAATATGTTTCATACATTCAATTAATGTTAATATTTTGGACCCCTTTCACTTTTGTTATTTGGGCAAAAACAGTTGTTTCTGCAAAATACACTGTAAAAAAAAAATCAAACTTGCAAAAAGAATTGCTAAATGGTAAACAATCTTCAACTTCCTTGAGAAGTATTTTTAAATTCAATCAAAAGTATTTTTAAAATATATTTTAAAAGCCGCCAGTTATTAGTTGGGTCACATTTTTTTAAGTTAGGTTAACTTTTTTATTTTGTGTTCTGCAGAATAAAGTAATAGATGGTGAACAATCCTTTTAAAACAGTTTTCATCAAGACCCAGATTTCCTATCAGCCATCAAATGAATGTTAAGTGGATGGATGATTTAACACAGGAAAAATTAAACCCTTGAACATTTAAGCTTTGTTTGCTCACAGGCTTAGTGTGTGAAATGACAAAATAAAGCAATAAGCCCCAAGAAGCCTTGGTTTACAGTCAATTTATAACAGCTAAGAGGCATTGTAAAACCCTCTTAGCTGTTATAAATTAACTGTAAACCACGGCTTCACGGGGCTTATTGCTTTTATAAAACAGTTATTCCATATACGCACTAAAGTTTCACAGAAAAAAAACAGAGAAAATAAAGTGTAATGATATAAATAAAAACAGTATTCTTCCACCAAACAATGTAGCTCCTCAGAAATGGCGGTTGTTCCAAAAAAAAGAGTGGTTGCAGAGCAACACACAGAAGTATGCAAATGTGTATGTTTATAGTGTAATTTACAAAGGCTTCGAATGCGGCTCAACCAATCAGAATCAAGGACCAGAACTATCCATTTTATAAGGAAAGGTACACTTCACCTCTGAATTCTGTCAAGGCCAAAAATCCCAACCAGCACATGTTCAACCAGGGCTGATGTAAATATGTGAGGAGACTCATATCAGTATGAAAGTGATATGCTGACAAACGGATGAAAACACAATCTGCCAAGGGTAGCAAATAATTACCAAATGCTCAAATTTTCCTACGTAATATTAGAAAGACTATACAATGTTATTTATTTATATAATTAATGAGCTTTACTGTATAGCAATTTATATTCTCTAGCACAGATGCCCTTACTTACATAACAAAGAGCAGCCATAGTAAAACCTGAGATGACCCAGAGAGTTCTCTACTCACAACATGAACACAGCTGGCAGACAAACCCCAGTCGTTCATTGTCACAGTCAAGCCTGGTGAGACCAGCCATAATAAACACTGGGATCAATACAAGCTATTGAAGTTAATCAAGTCCTCCTGTGGGAGGATTATTACCCCTGAGAAACTAAAATCTTTGATTAATGCTGTCACACCCAAACTCCCAAATTAAAATGAAAAATAAACCCTTTGCTTTATCTATTTGTAATAAAGTGATGAAAAAAGAGATGCTTGTCTGCTCTGCACTAAATGACCAAACTGGAAAGAGCAGTGTGGAAATGTTATATCCTGCAGCCTTACACGCACTCTTAAGACGATTATACAGGACAAAAAAAAAAAAACGTTTCTGTTTCTGTTTGTAATGCTGATAGGATTTTTTTTGTGGATGAGGATCACCACCTTGTGGTGAAAAATATTTTTTAAAGAGTACTGGTGATATTAGCTTGCAGTCCTAATGAAATTCCAGAGGTTCATATAATTATTCTTTAGCTTGGGCCCTTCAAAAAATAACTGAATTATCTAACTGTAGCATAACAACAAATTATGATGCATATATGAACGTGTTTCCTTACTTACAATGCATCAGTGTCAGCTCGGAGTCATGCCAGGAAAAACATGGATTTAAACCTGAACCTGATATTTGAAACTGCAGAAGCCAAAAGAAATAAATAGACCACGGCGTGTGATTCACAGCAGTGCTTTGTGTGATGATTATCAGTGTGGACTTGGTTACCACATCATAGTTTAAGCCTGTAGACAAGTGCATGTGTTTATTATATAATAAAAAGACTGGGAAAATAGATTGAGATGTTTCTAAGAGTAATTACAAAAGGGATCTCTTTCCTCCTAGATCCAGACCTAAACATTTATTCCGGGTTGTTTTTAAAAGGAAGACAAAGAGGGGCAGTGATTCATTTAGTAGCCATCTAATATAAGATTAGATCTCTTGTTAGTCCATTACAGTCAACCATAACAACAATTACGATTAAAATGGTCCCATACCTTGCTAAATTTGTAAATATTTCATACTCAATGTCCACTCTTTCCTCTTTCCCCATGGCTTCTTGCACAACAAGGTCTCCCACGACTATCTCTGCCTTCTGAAAGCTTGACTCGGCCTCTGCTAAAGTTCACATGGTTAAGTGAAGAAACATATTAAGGTTTTTATTCCATCATCTGAAACAACAAGGTTTGTATGATGAATTAGCAATTTTTACTACATCGCTAAATTTAACAATGCCATAGACAGAAAAAGATATAGTGTCTCTATAAAAGATTGAAACACTTAAGATGCACTTAAAAATGATTGCATTAGATGTTTATGGAAACAAGGATATTTTCCAAGTAGTAGAGCAGCATTTCCAAGAGTCTGATGTATGGTAAGAAGGCAGCTGAGGTGGCTCCTTCTCTCCTCCTGCTGACTGGAACGGAGTACTTCATGTGCTTGAGAAGCATGTTCTTGTGCCTGATGTGCCCAACCTGGAAAACAAGAGGTAAAAAGTTTGTTAGGAGGTAATTAACGTGTTACATTTTTACATGTTTACAGTATATGACTGCCTAATAAATCCATTTGCATGATGCACAGGCAATGAAGGGTTTATTTTTCAACAGTAACAAGTAATTGCTCACTGTACTTTTTTTCTATTTCTCGAAATGCATCAAATAATTTTACCTTTGTGTTGCAAGTAAGCTTTAGCCAGTCTTGATTGAGCTTGAGCCACTGCAAAATGCTCATTTCCATAAACCAGTCTGCTCAGTGCCAGGCAACGCACAAGCTCTTGGATACAGGGGTCATACTGCAAAGGTCGAACAAGCATAAAACTTTAAAACGGAGGAATGAAACATAACATAATGAATAATGATCTGTAAGTGTCTAGCGTTTTCTTTTCTTTTTTAAATAGACCTTTGGTTCTGTACTGGAGAATAATAACATGCCTGGGGAGATTTATGTAATTCATAATGGATGGATCTTACCGAAATGTCGGTGCACTAATAAGGTTACATAAATCAGTAGGAGAGAACAACATTAAAGACTGAGTCATGTATTTCTGGGTAAGCTATAAGATTATTCCGTGTGTACCTCTTCACTATCTGCCAAAGACTGAGCCCGTCTCTCACAAAGCGATAGTTTCTCTGCAGGAGTCATCATACTGTAATTCTTCACATCTGCTTTCTGTGAGATTATTGTCGAATCTGTTTCCTGCAGGGATTCTCCTGAACTGGCACTGCTGCTCATGTTGAAGCTGGTGAATCTGTAAAAGTTCAGAGCTCGTTTGGGTCTAAAAACAGTGAATTTGGCTACCTAGTAACGTGAATGGTTGCTGAGAGACTGTCAGCTCCTAACATTCTGCTAACCTTTTGTGCTCTACTAGAGAAATAAAGTCAGGATTTGAAACAACATGAAGGTGAGTAAATGATGACAGTGTTATTCTTTTTGGATGAACTACATCTTTAACAGAGACATGAGAATGGATACATACGGTTCATCGAGCGCAGTCACAGAACAGCTCTGCTGCGATGCGCGAAACGGTCCGCTGTGCGGTGCCAAACTCATTTTAATGGCGAAGGCAAATAAAACTCAACAGTCAATTCATAAGCTGACAGCTGATGGTAAAAATTAGTTCTCCTAACAAAAACTCTCTCGAGACTGTTATGTTCTTTTCAGGAATCGTGGAAGGCACAGCTGTGTGTGCAGCCGAGTAACGAAGATCACGAAAACCCAAACAAACGCTGTGATTGGTTGATTTCCCACACATGGGTGAGTCATGTGACTCTCAAGACTGCGTTAATAAATAAAATATTGCATTTTAACGTTAAATCCATCCATGCTGTTTATTTTCTCATTATTTCAGTACAACTAAATTAAACTTTGACATGAATACATTTGACCATATTATCCAATGTATGCGCATGTGTGTAATGTATTTATAGCATCTAGTCAATAACTTGTAGTCAATGTTTTTTTGTTTGTTTTTTTGTTGAAAAAACTGAGTTGAGGGGCTGCCAACCTGTGAGGTACAGTGAATTCTGACCATAGTTACACTTTTTTTTCTATCATGAATAAATATAAAAGATAAATATATTAATAATTGTATAAGACCTCTAACACTAGCTTACTCTATTCTTTTTCTATTCTATCTGTTTTCTTTTTCTTTATTATATTATTTTAAAGCCCTTGCTACGTGTACTGTGGTAAGCTAAATGAATAAATGTAAATAAAATTACAAATGTTAATGTGTCTGTAGCAGATGTTATTTTGAGGATTTAATTACAGGTTAAATGATGGGATTGTGTTCCTCATAATAAACTAAGGTCCCACTAGGCTATATGAGCCATTGCTAAGTCTATCTATTATAAATGGTTACTCATAAATCTATTCATGAATACTCACATTATGATAATGAGCCCACATTATGTTGTGAGTAGTTGACAGAATGCAGTGCATTTCATTCATACAAAACCAATAACACCAGGCAGAAAAGGAATCAAATTACTTTCTGTCAGTAGCATTCAGTAGTCTTAAGAGTTTGATACCATTTAATTTTTTATTCAGGACTGAAGTCCTCAAAGACTGTGAGCAATTCATCTGGTGTGATTATAGAAGCCAGTCAAACATTAAAGATCAAATCTGTTGCATTTGCTTAAATGGCTTAAAGTGTTACATGCAAAGTAATAGCCCCCCCCCCCCCCCCCCACACACACACACAAAATTTTGTGTTATTTAGGACATGGAATGATATAAAGTGGGTGCTATGGAGAAGGCAGTAATGTCAAAATCATATATATACATGTATATTATAAAAAATGATGGAATGACCCCTACATGACTTTCACTGAGAGAAATATGAACAGAACAAATGGCAACTAATAGAGGCTATTACATTCCAAAGAGTAGGCTACTTTCTCCTTTCTGTACATTTTGTTTTTCTATGACTTGCAAGGGTGGATATTTTGTTGCAGTTGACATAAAATTATCTATCTATCTATCTATCTATCTATCTATCTATCTATCTATCTATCTATCTATCTATCTATCTATCTATCTATCTATCGATTGAAATTAATAGACAATTCTTACATCATAAAAAGAAACCCTATCCTTTTTTTTTTAAGTGACACATGCAAGAGATGTGGGAGAGCAGAAAATGTGTCCGTCCTTTAAATAATAATAATAATAATAACTTGATATTTTATATCTTACCCTGTCATGCTTTCTTTGATTTGCTGTGTTCAAAGATATGTGTGGCAAACTCAGAGAGGCATTAATTTAATCATCATTCCCTTTATAATTTTTTAATTGTTTGCTGTTATTTTCTCTCCTCACCTGTGTAAAGTTAGCCTAGCTATATTATGAAGTGCATTCTGCTTTACATTAGTGTTCAGATGCTCCAAACGAACACTCATGTAATAAAATGTGCTCTATTCAAGTGGGGAGTTTCCTTTCCATCCCTTTTTAACGTTTTATGCGAAAAGGTCTAGCTGTTTAGTATTGTTTTCTCCCTTGGAATTTGTGACGTAGTTCTAGAGGGATCCAAACATTGCGCCTACATTTTGAACGGCATCTTTATGCATGTTTATAAATCAATGGCATCTCATAACATTAAGTTCCATTCATCACCTTCAACTTTAACACGTCTTTAAATACAAAATCCACTGGCGAGTGGCGACAGTGAGGTTAACCCAAGCAGTGCAAAAACAGGACCGCGTTCATGTCACTCCCTCAAAGACTGGAGGTTCACACCTCTTTTCAGGTTTACATCTGGACTGAGCTGCACAACCTGCTCCCCCTCGAAATCTAGTCCTCAGCGTACATTCACAGCCCTACTTAACTTGTCTACAGCTGGAAGATGAATTATGCGATTTTATTTGCAGCAGTGTAATAGTTAAATCAGTGCCGAATGCGTTATTTGATGTGGTGTGCGGTGCCTAAGCTTGAACAGTCCTCCACAGTGAGAAGATGGCGTCGGACGGAGCGAAAGGGGAGCAGCCACCTCCGCTACAAACACTGGTAACCACTGGCCCTGGAAGCGTCGAGGCGGTGAGATACATTTAAGCATAACATTACATCTCGTCAGCCGCAATGACGATTAGCGCGAATGTTAATTATGGCAGCGAATGAATGGAGTTCGATAGAATTGGAATCGTCCGGTGCTGTGATCATAACTATCAGTGAATGTGTTACGGTGGTCCGTCTATATGGAGGAGACGGGAAGATTTTTTTTTTTTTTTGAGAGAGGGGGATACTTTGTTAGAATTTGACATTAAGATTTATTATTGTATCCTTTATTTCGGGCAGATCACAAATACGAGGTTCTTTTTTCTTTCTTATTGTATCTTTAACGTGCAGCTGTGCACGATTTAATATGGTAAGCCTCCAGATATTGAATATTTACCAGTCGCGTTTATAATAGGTGCTATCTGTTGTCACGTTTCGAAATACCAGTTTAAATCAAGGTATTATTATCAGTTGCTTTTTAGCATGTTTAGTTATTGCTATATATATTCATAAAATTATACGTCAAATAAAATATACAGTTTGAATGTATGTACTATATATATATATATAAATATATATATATAGTACATACATTCAAACTGTATATTTTATTTGTATATTATATTATATTTATAAACACACACATAAAAACAAATATATATGTCAGACATACAAATAATTATATCACTATAATACATTTATAAAGTATGATAAACATACAAATAATTATATCATTATAATACATTTATAAAGTATAATAAATTAAGTAATAAATTGGAGAATTAATTAAATATTAAAATATACCTTCAACTACTGATAATGTGGGTGTATTTACACACGCACGCACGCACGCATATATATATATATATATATATATATATATATATATATATATATATATATATATATATATATAAATATAAATAAAATATGTAATACATTATAAAATAAATTGTAAAATTACAATTAAATGTACTGTATATACACATATGTGTCCTGTATATATTTGTTCATATATATTTAATATAGGTGTACTTTATTCATTTTATATATGTATTATACTAATAATATATATATATGTGTGTGTGTGTGTGTGTGTACTGTAAATATATGACATTTTCTTAAATTAATATATTATTTGAATTTAACAATAATTGAATTTCAAACATTCTGATGACAAGTTTTCAACATATATGGATGAACCCCACTCACCACCCTTAAAAAATCAATAATAACCCCAGGAGAGATGCTATAGAGCCCTCCAGAACAATTTCCTCATAGGTTCTCCTTGCTCTCAAATGTATTGATCTGCATGCAGTGTCTTACGGTAAAGGGCGGCCTTTAGTTTCAGTAGTAAGATTTGTGTCTCATCTTACCATCTATCTTTTTAAATTAATTTTCATGACATACAAAACATCACTTGAATACCAAAGCCAGCCATATAGCAAATGCTTACAGATGATTGTTTCAGTGATGCACCGAGTGGCAGAAAAATGAAGCGAAAAGAGATGTAATGAAGCGGAGGCGGATTGGGGGTGGGGTTTGTAGTTCACAGGAGATGTTTCTAAATCGGTATGAATTTTGACTCAGCTGGCATAGTTCAGAGTACTGTGTCACACAACCGATCTGAGCTGCTTTAACTGCTCAAGGCCCTTTTACATTTAGAGTTGGGTTGAACAGGTGCGCAGACTTCAGCTCTGCCCATTGGCCAGAGGTGTGAAGTTATAAATCTCTGTCTTGTGCATCTAGTACCCAGACACCTTTCTCAAGGGCTAAATACCCTTACCGTGGTATGTAAGAATAGTTTAATAGTTTGGGGGGAGGAGTTGTTTATCAAGTGTGTTCAAGTGGTCTGACCCCATCCATACTCAATCTGGCTTGAGCAAATAATTGTCGACAACAGCATCTCCCACTGACCAATATTGCCTTTTTTTCTTCGACCTCAGCACACTCATTATTGCTTTATCTGTGGATTCCCACTGGGGTTGCAAGTTTCATTAAGTGAGGATAACTTCTTCAAGAATAAATCATGCAGCAGTTATACTGTACTCTGACATCTGTACTTTAAAGGAACACTCCACTTAAAAAAAAATAGGCCCATTTTCCAACCCCACTAGAGTTAAACAGTTTAGTTTTACCATTTTTGAATCCATTCAGCCAATCTTTGGGTCTGGCGGTAGCACTTTTAGCTTAGCTTAGCTTAGCATAGATCATTGAATCTGATTAGACCGTTAGCATCTCGCTCAAAAATGACTGAAGAGTTTCTATATTTTTCCTATTTAAAACTTGACTCTTCCATAGTTACATCGTGTACTAAGACCAATGGAAAATTTAAAGTTTTGATTTTCTAGGCCGATATGGCTAGGAACTATACTCTCATTCCGGCGTAATAATCAAGGAACTTTCCTGCAGTACCACGGATGCAGCAGGCGCAGTGATATTACGCAGTCCTCCAAAATATTAACCAAATATTATAACATATATATTATAAAAAATATGTAGGTTATTATAATTTAAATAATGGTTTTATAAGGCTGTATAATTCATGAGTTGTTTATTAATAAGTCTTTGGATTGTGTTTATTTTTAGCCGAAAAGTTGTTTTAAAGAAGAAGATTTATAATTTATCTGTCCATTAAGATTTACTGGTGGAGATGAACCAATGTATCATAAACTGATATTTATTTGCCCATTATTGATCACATTAAAATCACCAGTATATCAGACATTAGCATGAAAACACAGTTGGAAACACAGTGTAGAAAACAGATATTGTTTGTGTGGAAATATTGAAATCATTCCACAGGTTTAGGGGCCAAAGATATATTTTGAAAATATGTTATTTTATGTATTTAGTTTTCATTGCTGAAATTGCCGTCAGACAAAATTGTTCCTAATTACTACCCATAGAAGTTTAGACTAGACAGAACTTCTGGTTTCAAAAGTAGCTGGTTAATGTTTCAGTGAAAACTTAATACTGTGGGCCGTGAGATCGGTGCCCACTCAACACCTCCTCTGCCAAGGATCTAGTAGACCATCTGAGATATGCAGTGTCATTTTCCTGTAGCAAGGTTCATGTTCTTGCTCTGTGTGTTTCAGAAATGCGAGTTGAACATCGACAACCTGAGCAAACCAGAGCTCCTGACCCTTTTGAGTATCATGGAGGGAGAACTTGAGGCCAGAGACCTGGTCATTGAAGCTCTTAGGGTGAGTATGAAATCTCTAAACTTGTATGTCCTACATTTGTGCACTCTAACTGTATAAAAAAACATATCATCATTATATTGAAGACTGTTATGGTAGGTACAGCATTTCACCTAAAAGTGGTTAGGCACATTGGGATTCAGGGGCTCTTCCATATTTTTAACCAAATGCTTGTCTCTATACACTTTTTTTTTATTTCAAAGATACATGTAAAATCTTTTGGGGTTAGTAAATTTGTCATGAATTTTTTTTTTTCACTAAGGATGCATTAAATTGATAAAAAGTGTCTGTAACAACATTAATCTGTAAAAAAAAGATTTATATTTAAAAAAAAATGCTCTTCTTCTGAGCTTCTAGCCATCATAGAATCCTGAAAAGATATATCATGGTTTCCACAAAAATATTAAGCTGCACAACTGTTTAAAACTTATTAAACTTATTATTAATGAGCACCAAATCAACAGGGAATGATTAAAATTATGTCATCATGTTACACCGAACTTTAGTGTAGATTTGACCTTTGCCATCACAGGAAAATAATAAATCGAAAATTAAAATAAAGCAAACGGTTCTTTTGAATTGTAATAATATTTCACAGTATTGCTGTTTTACTGTATTTATGATTAAAAAAAATACAGCCTTAGTAAGCAAAAAAGGGACTTCTTTCAAAAACATTTAAAACAATCTTACTGACCCCAACTTTTGTAGTTCAGTGTACATACACAGTGGTTGTTTGTTTTTGACAATCCAGGGACACATTAAATGTCTTAAGGAGATAGAAAGTGTTTAGGGCGCGGCAGAAGAGCCGAGTCAAGGGGATTGTAAGGTCATGGTGCAGTATTTGTCCCTATTTGTCTTTGCATGAAAGTCAGATGTTCACACTGGGGTAAGAGTCCAAGTGCATCTGATTAAGATTTATGTGTCACTATATTTTCAGGTGTTCTAGTTCAGGTTGTCTCTTTGAGTTTCTAGGCCAGTGTATTTGCCAAACAATGGGCACATTTTCCAGTCTCCCTTCCTGTCTTTTTTTGCTTTGTTTATGCAGGTTTGTGATGTTAACCCTCTTCTGCTTTACTTTGAGATGCCTTCCATGCATTTTAGAGGCTCCTCTTTTTGTTATTACTTGGCTGCAAGTATTTCCCAGCTGGTTCTCCCCCTGTGGATATACAATCTCTTTCTCTCCCTCCCTCATCCCTCATTCCCTTTCCACAGCAACCAGCTCAAGCACAATGGTCTCGTTTGTTTTCCTAAGGAGATAGTGATGGGGTCAAATGTGTCCATACTGACTTGTAGGCAAACCACTTTTAAAAAAAGCCAAATAATAACATTTTGTTTATTTTCTAGCCCATACTGTAAATATTGCATTTGATACATGAGAAATGAAAGCAGCAATCCTATGCATTATTAAGAAGCTATGCGATTAATTAGCTAGCTGAAGAAGCTCTGTGTGATGTATCATTTTTCGTCAGAAACAATGGCTGGACATAAGTAGATTAACTGTGGAGTCACATGCCTACAAACCCTCGGACTTGCTTTCAGAGCCGGCCTGTTATATCAAGTCACATCAGCTCAGTTTTTGAGCCATTGTCTTCTTACATTGTAAAATTCATCGTAAGATAAATGGAAGGTCTTTAGTGCAGACAGATCACTTTGAAAGCATGAACAGTCCCATATGGATATCTGGGGCTAGAATATTGATGCTCACAAGCCATTACATCTCAAGTGTGCTTATTTTCATTCATAAAGCCAGAAGTGTCAAGTGGAGTAATGGCGGGGTCTGTGTTCAATGGCAGGACTACAGAGTAACTTTTCTGACATAATGTAGTTTATTAGTTAATTTCTCCTCATAAGTTTGTCATTATGTTATTCTTCATTTCCCCACTTAAAAAACAAACAAAAAACAGGCTAAAGCTAGTGTGAATGTCCGTGCTGGTTAAGGTGGGTTAGCGCTAATTTAGCCATACCCATAATGTTCACTTTGCTGGGGAAGCTAGTGTGGCACTAGTCAGTATCTTTAACTAGAGATACACCGATTGCCATTTTCTTGGCTAATTCCAATTTCCGATTTTTTGTAAGTGTGATCTGCCGATAACGATTTTTGCTGATTTCCTTTCTAAGAACTATAATTGACAGCATATACAAACAAAAATGTACTTTTCTTCAAAGCAAAGTGTTATTTTCATAATATAAATTATTAAACATTGCAATTTCCCAAGTTATAGGATCTTCTCTCACTTAAACAACTCTCAAAAAATAAAAGTGCTCTGTGACTGGAAAGAAGTAGAAAAAACAATTAACTGAAAAGGAGTTGCTTTATAAAACAAAATAACTTTATAAATTGACCTTTTTCTCTTTTTTACTTGTCTTACGAACGTCAAAAGATCTTATGAATGTGTGTACAATACTCTTCCAAATAATAATAATGCAGTAAGTGGGTAATAAATCTTGCCAGCATATGTATAGGCAAAATTCTACTTGAGCATTAAAGCTGCGTTAGGGAACTTTTAACGCTCTAGCGGTTAATAAACTGAACTGCTTGCGTTTTGCAGAAGAACATCGTAGCCGGAACTACTTCTCTCTGTTTATGTCTATGAAGAATCACAAAGGTACTGCGTTACTCCGCCGCGGTACCCCCGAAGCAATCTAAAATAGTCAGAATATAAACACTTATTATAGGTGCACCCTAGTGATTCAGGACAAGCCAAAAACACGGTTTGGAAAATGGATTCATGGTGTACTCGATTATTATATACATTTTTCTACATTTTGAACACAAACAAAGTTACGGACCGCAGCTCTGATTGGTTGATTTCTTCCCCGGAGCGGTCTGAAACTGCAAATGGCAATAGGACCACTGGGAGGAGCCAGAGGAGCTTGATTTTTGTCACAGATTATCTGTCTCATATTCTACTGTCAGGACATAATGACAGGTTTAATAAATATGTAAAAAATATTTTTTTTTTACAAAAGTTCCCTACTGCACCTTTAATGATAAGTGGTTCCCCCGTGTTTTATTTTAGCCATACAAGTCTGACAAATAGCAAACTTAGTGTCTTCTACACTCACAGTAAAAAACTTCCACAACAACAACATGTTTGCATTAGGGCTGGGTTTTGAAACAGTTTTCATGATTTGATTCGATTCTCATTCAGAAGCTTTCGATTCAATTAGATTACCAATTTGATTCGATTCAATATCGATTATTTTGGATATAGTCCTTCAAATTATTATACGGTATTATGATTATATGGTAGGTATTTGTATTTGTTTTTTTTCTGCCATCTTGGCTCTTTTTTTTCACTGACCTTGTAGTAGTGCATTGTGGGACTACATTCTCTGCAAAGGATACATGTGATGCTGCATTAGAATTTGGCCAAAAAAAGTATTGTGGGACAGTCTTCACATTGGAAGCACACTGTTGAATGCCTTAAAATGCTGCCTATGTATTCAGCTCTCTAGGTTTTGGAACAGAGCCTGTGAGTATCTCCAGGGCTAAAAGTTCACAGCTACTCTTTTTTTTTTTCTTTTGTTTTTAGCTTACTTCCATTGTGTGACTTGGAATAATAGACACACTGGACTGGAGTAGTGTAGGCTGTCTGGTTGTTTCAGCACTATTAATATGATTGGCTGCTTTCTGCTTGTGCTGCTATGAATAGATGGAGCCGTTTAACTTCTGAACACACTTTCTGGCGCTGCCTTGTGAGCTACTGTCAGGTCATCGTTGCTAAATGAAACTGGATATAGGTTTAGAGCAGTTCAGTTCCTCTTTCTCCATGCGTATGAGTGATCGTTTGTTACAGTGAACATGTTTAGCCTCTGATGTGAATGCATATTTACTGGAGCCGCTGGCCCAGTTCACATTCACATGGCTATTACAGGGAGCGTTATACATTTTCACATTTTTTTTGTGAGGTAGATGGTAAGAGTTATTTCCCGGTGTGACTTATAGAAATAGTGCACAAACACACTGTGTACAGGGGCCAAATTAACACTGCACAATAACTTTACAGGTAACTGTACATGGCTTAAATTTTAAAATAACATTTATATTTATATATTAGTTTTATATCACTAATAGCAAATCATTTTGGACACTATCTTCTAGCTTTATGTATAGGTATTGGAATATTATGTCTGAGTATCTATTAATATTTAAATGGGGGGTAACGGTTCAACTTTTTCACGGTTCGGTTTGTTTCACGGTTTGTTTTCACAGTTCAGTATGTGCTATGTTTATGGAATAACTATACTTTCTAATAAAAAAAGACATTAATATTTTATCCAACTACAAGCAACAGCACAAATAAATACAATAGAGTAAAGATACGAATAATAAGTGAATTTCGGTTTGTTTTTGTTTTTTTAGGTAGGTCTAGCATAAGTTTTTAGATACAGAAATTGAATAAAGTAATCAAATGTAAAACAGCATTGCATATTGGACTGTATAAATTAAAGAGTATTCTTTATTAAAGTCACAAAAGCTTTTTAATCCAAAGCAGAATGCACTGATACAGTAGGCCTACGTTAAGCCGGCTATGTCTGCTGTAGGATACGTACCAAAATGGTCATTTTGACATAATTTTTGTCTGAAATTGTCCTTTTAAACACAATACTTAAGAGAAAACTTAATATTTGTGCTCATTCTGAGGCGCGGGTTTGCGCTTTGGATGAGTGCACGCACAAATCTTCTCAATCTGCGCGCGAGCTCTCGTCCTCTGGCTCTTAAATGTTTAAACTGACAAAGCTTAAATGAGTTTAGTTTAAACACAGATATCAACGTGTGCTGTTCAGGTCTCATCTGTGAGCGCGCGCTGTCAGCACCCGGGTGATGACGGAATAAATGACTGCACATATTCCAGAAAACGGGATTCGCGTTGAACAAAAGGGAATGAATGATTTGTCGAGTTTTTTTTTTTCCTTTTTTCATCGCTGTTGTTGTTGTAATCTCCGGGGAGCCAGAATGCGCATCCATCAACAGAAAGCATATCAGCTGAACCCTGTTTGTTTTAGGCCTACATGTTATTTATAGCAAACCATATTACAGATGCTTTGTCAGATTTAAGTTGAACAGCGATCCCAGCGCGTGATGAACCGTGTGTGGTGAACCGAATGGTGTCTCATTTTGAACACTGTGGCCATTCAGGAAGGCTAAATATTTGTCTGAATGTTTTTATAATATTATGTTTTGTATAAATAAAATAATACTTGATTTATTTACATTATAATGTAATATTTTTATATCACCTTTAATAGGTAATTTAAGATATAAAGCTATATGTATTGTTATTCTGAGTATTTATAGGTAAGTATATTTCTGAATATTTATATTTAATATATTATGTATTATATAATATTATATATATATATATATATATATATATATATATTTTTTTTTTATTGATTTATTTTTATTATTTCATTATTTGTTTATATTATATTTATATTACCATTAGCAGATCATTTTGGATATTATCTCTCTCTATATATAGGTGTCTGAATGTTGCATGCAAATCAAAGACAACAGCTGGGAGATGGTTGTGTTGTGTCAGGGTATTTCTCTCTCTCTCTCTTTCCCTCCCCCCTTCCACCACATTTTACATTATATCTGTCAAATTCAAGAAGCAGAACCATAATTCCACATGCACATGTCTGTAAGAGCAGCTTAGCTGATCCTCACGCTGCCATTCGGCGAGGCTGAGGACAGTTTGTGTGTGTGTGTGTGTGAGTGTGTGTGTGGGTGGCTGGCTGGCTGGATGGATGGACGGACAGAAGTGCATGTTATTAGAACACTATTCAAACAGTTGAAAATCTATTGAATTTACAGACCCCATCCAAGGTATTTTCCAGCACCCTCCTGTTTATTTTGAAGTGCACTCTCAATCATTTAATCATTGCAAAATACTTGGAAATCTTAAATAAGCAGAATAAATCAAGAACCGCAAGCATCTTATTCAGCCATTTTGTTTGTTTTCTCCTAATGGCTTTAGATTTGCCTGAGCAGTTAAGCAAGATTCACTAGAAAAGAGCGGATAACGAGTATCTTTTAGTGCAGCTGTGTGCAGAAGTAAAAGAAGGGGGTGATCACTATTTCATGAAAGTCAACTGAGTCATCAAATACAGTAGGTGGGAATCCATACAGCGGTCTTTGTGTTCAACCGGCAGAAATAAGGAAATTTCAGGAAAAACAACTCATTTGAGGTTTTGGTAAATGTCAGAATTGATAGTGAATTTGTGGTTTAATTGAGGCTAAAGGAGGCCAGCACATACAGTACTTGACTGTGTTGTTGTTAAATGTGATGGCACGGTGGCAGGGAGCATCCCGTTTGAGTGAGCACTCAGGTCATGGGCATCATGTTAACTCGCTGTTATTTCTGGCTGCAGGCCAGCTGAAGACCAGCCCTGTTGATGTGACAGCCGCCTCTCCACCGGGCTCTGTTTATTTATCTCTTCATATCTGTTATTAAGATATCACATTGAAGTCCACACTGGACAATAAATGCACAATAATGCAGCAGATTTACTAAATTAGGATTTATTTGAACCGTATATTGTCACAAAAGCTGATATTAAACCGTTTATCAGATGGTACAGAAATGGTCTCACTCAAGAGGGAAAATTAATACATATTTTGTGTATGATGGCAGATAGACAGAGTATAAATCATGTTACTTTGAGGCAAAAGAATGATGTGAAATATAAGAATACAGTTTGTAGAATATGTCATGTTTTTTGGTTCCAAATAATTATGTCCTGCTATGTGTAGTTTTCACCACCCAGAAATGATTTTGTGTATTTTTTTATATTTTGACAGCTGACAGCATGCCACATACTGAACAGCCTATCTCTTGCAGTCTTGTTTTTGTCTGCAGAAAATTAAATAGTTCATAATTACTTACAGTACTAGTTAATCTTTTTTTTAAATAAATTACTACTTTTATTCAAGAAGAATGCATTAAATTAATCAAATGTGTCCGTTAAGACTTGTACACTGTTAAAAATGTAATAAAAAAATTTCCACAAATTAGTGAATCAACTCTTTTGGACATTGCTAATAATAAAAAAAAGAATTCTTGAGCCAAAATTCAGTATTTTAGAATTATTTCTGAAGGATAATTTATCACTGACAGTAGCTTTGCTATCACATAAATAAATTACATTTATGTGCAATTACCTAAATACAGAGTGCATGAAACTCTTGATGGTGCAGTCCAATAAGACTAACTTAGTCTGACGTAATGACATCATTGTCACATGACACAGCTGATTAGTTGTCTCCTGTATCGGTAGCCAATGAGCTCGCTGCTCAACATTCAAATAAACAACTAGAGCTTGCTGAAGCAGTGCAGTTAGCATCAGAATCCCTCTACCTTCCCCAGCTCCGCCTGTATAGATATGCTACAAGGTGACTCATGTATGCTATGGGGTTATTTCTTGTATGTTATATTTGCAGCAGAAATATTTCTTACATGCTCACAGCAGCATGTTGTGGATGTACTGGCAGTAGCAAGTCTCTGTACTTTCTATGCAGCGGCAGCGTAGCAGATCTATTCTGCCAAGACCAAATATATTAACATTGTCATGTACATTGCCATGCCAATCATGTTGTCATGACAGAAATTACATTATAGTTGATTTGCAATTACATATTACTATTTCTTATCAAATAAAGTCTTGGTAAGCACAAAATCCCTTAAAAAAAGTCTTAAAAGCCCCATCATTTAAAATGGTTTAATATGTGCATAGCAGTCTGTTACTACTTGTAAAGTGTCCGGTTTAATCAGCCCGTTTTAAATAAGTAGATTGGTAATCAGATGTTACTGTATCTCTTTGTTATTTGATATTGCAGTCATGATGGGTTAGAGTCATTGAGACAGACTTCAGGGTATCCCGAACAAGCAGGCCATTGTCGATGTGTAGCACTTCTGGGGCTGTTTTGTCCTTCCCACTGTCTGAGGAGATATGGCGCTGCTCTGAAATTAGGCTGAGACACGATCCTTCTAGCATACAAATTGCTGTCCGTAGTCCTTGGAGAGCAGAAAGGTAAGTGTCCTTGCTTACCCTTAAACTCCAGCTGCCTTTTAATGCATTCCCTTTAATGCACTGCTGCTACAATGTCTGTGGCTGTTGTATTGCATCTTACACCGTTATCTGAGGGCCCCTTCTAACTTTGTCTGAGATACTACAACCTCAGGGTTACGAGCCCAGATCTTTAACTGCTCTGCCACACCACCTTTCTTTTTCCTTCCTTGTAACTTAACAGCCAAACCGAAATGAATCAGGAGCCGAATACTCAGTCGTTTAAAATGTCCGTGTGGATGAGTCCAGGCTGTTTCTCACTGAGCGCTGAATGGCAGTTTAGTCACTCCAGGCATCAGTTACTGGTCCTCTGCCAGCCTCCTTCCCCACCTCAACTGCTCCTGTCCTTATATTTCACTGAGCACTCTGTTGTTTTGAAAGCTGCAGTCATTACATTTCATGACAACCTTAGTTATCTTCTCAAGAAGAAGGCCAGACATTTCTATTACTGTATGAAGTGAAAACATCATTTCGAATATGACCCACCCGTATACCATGAAATTGCTTGCAGAGTGCAGTTTTGATGTCCTGTGTTGACCTACTTCCTTTTTGAAACAGAAAGATCGGATGGGATCATCTCTTTTTATTTAGAAAGAAATAAGTAATGACCTTATGTCAGCATTGAGCTATGATTTGCAACTTGCCGGTCACCTTCGGAGAAACTTTTAGGAGGAATCTAACATGTAGCCTACAATATAAGGCTCTAGCGCTAACAGACATGGACTAAACAATACAAAACTCGTGTTTTGATTTCAAGGACTTTCTTTTCTTTGTTGAATTCCTGAGCTGTATGAGTATGCAAATTTACTATCAGGCCACAATGAGGCACAGATGCGCGCTTCCCCTCAAATACATCCTTAAAATAAATAAGTTTGTTCTATTAAGCTACCCTGTACGCTAAGAAGACATATATAATGTGTCATGGATATAGCTTTAAAGCAATGAATATCTGTCAGTTAGTAATCTCCTGGACTGATGCAAGAATCTGCTCTGGTAAAGAAACAAGTTGAATTTGCCGTATACTTTATGGTGCAATGCTTTATTCGTTGGCTGTTTTGTGAAAAAGTAGTCATCCATTTTGTGCTCGTTTTAGCTGCTTGAGGAAAACAAAGTGTCATTCAAAATGGAGCTGCCTCATCATACATGCTTGTAATATAGTGCAGTTCACATAGACGACACTCTTTCTGTGTTATATGAATCAGACATGTTCATGAATTCTTGCTTCAACTGAAAATGGCACAAAATAGCCATGTTGTGATTACATATGGTTATATGAAAAGACACAGACAAGAATAATGTTTGTTTTGCTTGAGGAAACTTGCATTAAACGCCTGTGCATCTGAGTCTTGAAGACTGTGTGCAGGATATGGGTTTACACGTTTATTGGATTTTCATAGATTGGTCTGTGGAGCGCCACACTCAAATGTTGTTCATTGGAGAGGGTCATTAAAATAGGCCCCAAACATCATTAGAGAGGCATGACCAGGTTTAGCGTTCCAGCAGTGCCTGTCGATCTAGTGGCGGATATACAGTACACTGAAACCCTCTCAAGTTCTGTTTCAGTCACTCTGTGGAAGAAAACCCCCTACCAAATCCTCATGTGTTCAGCAGTGTTAAATAATTAAAGGATGTATGCCTTTCATATATATAATGACGTCACTATAAATACTCCTCATACTGTATGTGGGGACAATCTGTGGAGGATGGGTCTTGAGAAAATGGGCGCTTTCCTAGTAGTGCAAAATTAGTTGTTGATGTTTAGTTTAGCTTATATAATGATATATATAATGTATATCGCTATCTATCTATTTATCTTTCTATCAAAATATAAATAAATGCTTTAAATGCAAATCTTTTGAACTTTGTATTTAGAAGAGAATCTTGAAAAAATGTATCATGGTTTCCTCAGAAATATTATATATATATTAGGGATGCAATGGATCGTAGATGATCCGTGATCTGTATGGACCAGGCCCTGTGGTGCTGCACACATGTGATTCACGGATTAAATGTTTAAGTTTAAACACAGAATTGATTCCTCTTTTATACATAGACACATAATTGTTAAAATACCCGATTTGGCAAGTATTCGAGTAAGCACAATCGGTTATGTCTTAAGTGAAAGTAACCCGCTGAGAAAGAAACTGGATGTGTGTCGGTATTTGCTCGGTGCATTTGGTCTTTTGGTTTGACATTCCCTGCTGGATAGTTTCTTATGCTTGCTACGGATGCATTTACTTGATCAAACATGCAGTAAAACATGAAAATATATATTCTGAAATATTATTACAGTTTAAAATTAATTTTCAATTTTAATATAATTTAAAATGTTAATTATTACTCTGATTGCAAAGCTGAATTTTCATCTTCAGTTTCACATGATCCTACAGAGACAGCAACCAATAGATATCTACAGTACTTCTGTCTGCTAATCAAATAACAGCACAGCTTATCAAAGATTAATCTGTATTCATTTGTGCAGTGAGCACTATTGCGTTATCTTACACTTATTACGTTTCTGTATCTGAATACAATTACTAACTTTTTTTCTAACTGTGTTATGTTGTATTCATTTTTGCTTGTAATTTGTGTAATTTTTGTTGTTTTATTACTACCTTTATTAGTTGAGCTAGTAGTTTCTGCTGTGGTATAGACATACTTAAAGTATGTTTTCACTATTTATTTTTATTTTTATTATATCTTTTTTTATGTTGTTGTTTTTTTTATTTTGCTGATTCGAAAAATTATCTGATCCGTGACTCAGAATCCATAATATGATATGAACCGTGAGTTTTGTGATCCGTTGCACCACTAATATATATATATATATATATATATATATATATATATATATATATATATATACATACACACACACACACACACACACACACACATATATATATATATATATATATATATATATATATATATATATATATGTAAACACACACATATTATTTCTGTACTGCTGCCCCATGCATGTTACCCACAAGTACTCTGTATACTCCTCTGTAAATAATGGAGTTGGCTTTCTCAGCCAATCAGCCGGTGTCTTGCTTTATGTGTGGTGTGCAGCTGTGGCGCATGGTTTAATCTTTCTAAGTGCATCCTGTAAGGAAGTTAATGTATGGTTTTGTTTGTGTGAAAACCTCAGTCTATGCTTAACAGGCACTTGTCATCATAGCATGCTGGGGTTACTTTGCCTTTCTCTTGTGACTGTGATGATTCACTCATTTGTGGCAACTGCTTCTGAGCTCATTCTCTTCAAGGAATCCAATAATCTTTTTTTGGTGCTTTTCTCTGCTGTTAATGCCAGTGAGCCACTGCTGTGACCTGTTTATGTAAGCGCTCCTTGCGGGGCTGAACTCTAATGTTTGGGCTCGTGTTGCTTCGACTTTTACAGGAAGGAAAAATCAGGGTTGGTCGTGATTCATTGCTTCACACTGTACACAGTATGGAAAAATGTAACAAAATGGGAACATTGTGTGTGCTTGAGCATGTGTATGTGCAGAATGTGTTTATTTCAGGTCAAATGAATTCACCCATATTTTTTAAATATGGCTGAATCTAACCCTGTCTCTGTTGCTTATCCATACAGAAGATGTCAGGCTGCATTTGGGATATATGCAGCAAAAGCATGGATTGTGAATCCCATAGGGAAGTCGGTTTCTGTGTGTGTGAGTGTTTCACATCAGATTAAAGCAGTGCCTTGAGCTTAATATGAATCTGACCCAGAAGTGAGTATGCATGTGGGAGTGTGACAGTTCCTCTTCACTTCATGAGCAGCGCTGTAGTACAGTCTCTATATTATCATGTCCTGTTATTTTGATGTCAACTATAATTCCTGTCGATAGGGATCAAGTTTGTCTTACTGTTTTTCTTTTGGTTTGACATTCCCTGCTGGATAGTTTTTATAGAGTGCTTGTAATTAAAAGTGCAAGATTTCCTCATTGCCTGAATTGCTTGTTATTGATTTTCTCTCTGACTCCGTCAGTTCTGTTTCACTTAGCAGGGTCTCATTAATTCGATTGGTAGTTTTAATAGAAATTTGACAATCAGCACAATGTCGTTTACTTAGCTACAGGCTTTATTTTTCTTGAACAGATGCCTTGAGACTTATTTTTTCTATTACGTCCTCATATCCTCAGAGGTAAACTCAAACCCACTGAAGAAACCAGCCAAATGTGCTGCTACAAGCTACAAACAGGTCAGAAATTAGCTTTTTTTAATGACACCTGGCAATAAAAAAGTGCAGGTGAATTAATCAGCCATAGAATATTAGAAAGGCCCAAACATATTATTTTATAGCTTTATTTCTTTGCAGCCCACTTATTATATTATTCAAGGATGCATTAATTACATCTTTCAAATCAATTTATGGTAACACTTTACTTAAAGGAGCAATTCTCACTATGAACCAGCTTGCATATTACTAGCATATTGGCTTCTTATTAGTACTTATAAAGCATATATTAATGCCTTATTCTGCAGGACCATATTTAAGATCCCTTAACCCTTCCCTATACCGAAACTTAAAGAAGGGGGGGGGGGGGGGTGAAATGCTCATTTTCACTCAATATCCTGTTAATCTTGAGTACCTATAGAGTAGTACTGCATCCTTCATAACTCCAAAAAGTCTTTAGTTTTATTATATTTATAAGAGAAAGATAGTCCGTACCGATTTTTCCCGGAAAAACACGAGCGCCTGGAGGCGTGACGTGTGGGCGGAGCTAAAGAATCACGAGCGCGAGTAGGCTTTTGCGTTGAGAGCGTTTGGAAGCTGTGACATTACCGTGAGGAAAAAAACATCCAAAACAAACCATGGCTGACAGTCAGATTCAGCGTATATTTATGATCCAGAATCAGATCCAGAGGCTGAATTTTAACAAGGGCAGCATCAGCAACGACGTCTCTATGTGGTATGTACTGAAACTGTATATATTTGCTTAGCGGTTTTAAAGTTCCACTTTATGTCGTCTTTTTTTTTTTTTTTTAAGCTGTACATGTGGAAAGTGCAGTTTGATGACAACATCGCATGTTGTTTACTTGATGTGCTTACACGCTGATAGCTAAGTTAACAACACAGAGATATTTTAAGCAGTTTTACTCACCGCATGCGGTTCCAACACACGATTGTGACCCTTTTTCGTTGGGACTGCATTATCCTTAAGAAATAAACGATGTGCAAATCCGGCGTCAAACTGGGCTTTGTTTGTAAAACAAGCATCTTCGAAATGCAGGGAACAAACACAAACACTTGCACAACTCCGTTGATGCTCTGTAAAAACTCTATCCACTGGTCCCTTAATGCTGTTTTTTTGGTAATTTGTGCAGGGTTGTCTTGCCCTGGCAACCAAAAACACACTCCTTTTGTGACATTTCACGACGCTCTCGCTCTGATCAGTGAAGTCTGTTGTGCTCTCAGTGCTCTGCTATACGGGAGCGCGCGCTCTTCCAGCAGATGTGCCCTCAGGACCCATATAAGGAAATTCAGCTCCATCTAACGTCACACAGAGCCATACTCGACAGGGTCCCCGTGGGTCCTTAAAAAGTCTTGAAATGTCTTAAATACAATTTTCGATTTTTAAGGTCTGAAAATGTCTTGAATCCTGGAATTTTCCATATGAATGTCTTAAATTTCATGTGGGATCTTAAATTTCATGTCCGACTCGTCATTTTTATTTATTTTTTCAACCGCAATTTGACCAGCGCAACATTTGGGGGCAGCACTTCGTGGGTGCAACCTGCATCATTCCATAGGTGACATACGAGTAAGTGATTGATGAACGCGTTGCGTTGATGGTTCGCCACCACGGCAGTTTGCAAAATCGCAAGCATGGGCAAAGACGATAAACCTGTGGACAAGACCACGATTGTCAGGTCTCGCTATCTTGGTGCTCAGTTTTTGAGCCCCTCAACGGCAGAAGACTTGCTGGAGCAATTTAAGGTAAGACTCTAAAAGTAACATTTAAAATTATTTGAATATGTTAAAATGCTTCATGTGTTTTTGTTATTTCCTAATGAATATTTGGGACAAAATATCGATGCGTCACAATTCTTGGATTGATTTAATTTTTTTCCGAATGCGTTGCGAATTGATTCTGAGCTTAGTTTTTGCAGATGGCGCTCTAGGCTAGTTTTAACCGAACACTCAAATGCTCACGACGAAGAGCGCTCTTGCGTTCTGCTGAGTCTGAGAATGTAATTGATATATTGCTTTAATGACGCGAGATTAATGTAAATGCCCCACTGCAAACACCCTTGTACTTCGCTTCAACCTTTTCGAACTTTATTAATTATTATTTTATAGTAGGTTCAAGTGGTGTGTGTAAGGCATATAAATCACGCAGTGGCCTCTGCTGTTAAAAACTAAACTAAGAATCGATTAGAGAGAGAATCGAAATGCATTCAGAAAAATTGGAATCGATCCAGAATAATTTCTCGATTCAAAATGCATCGATATATTGTCCCAGCCAATCAGTTAAAAAAATGTTGTGGGTGGGTGACATCTAGGCATAGGACTACTGCATTATGGATGGAAGGCAGTGCTGTAAATGACTTTATTGTATAAAGCATTCAATATGCATTATGCTTCTTGCATATTTTTTATGTGAAAAGTAAAATTGAATTGAATTAAATAATGTAGCCCAGTTCATAATTAGACTCCAAATATCTGTTTTGTGCTTCTCAATTTTAGGTTAACAACGTTGACACTGAACCCTATCACATAGGCCCAATTTGTGAGCATTCACTATTATGGCTAAACGTGTTTCTCAAACATTTTTTCTTTCAAATCAAGGACCACTTAGCCAATTTAAAAAAAAAAACTTGACATATTTGGCTTAATGATCATCCCTAATGCATGTAAAAATGCAGGCCATTTTAGTCTTCTGAAACCATGGCTAACTTCACCTGCTAATAATGTGCATGATTAGAAAACAAGTCATGAGAAGTGAATTGGAAATGTTCAACGGTGTCACAGTCCATGTCAGTCATTTTTGGTTGATGACTTTTGCTCACAGACCTCTTTGGTAATCTGGCATACCTCCAGTGGTCCCCAGACCACAGTTTGAGAATCACTACTTTAGACAAACCATCTAATCTGAGTGAACATGAATGAAAATGTTATCATTCTTGAGGTGGACTTTGTTTTGATTTTATTTTTTTTATAATTTCAGGAGGGCACCAAGGAACTTAATTTAAGGAACATGCTTTCTGTGTCAATGGATGGACCCACAGTAAATTGGAAAGTCATGGATCTCCTACAACTGGAATGCAATACATTTCTGATCCTGATCTTTCCTACAATTGTCTGTCATTCATTAGGTCTATGCATAGATTATTGAATGTGCTTGCATTTATCTGTGTCTGAAATGACATAGAAAACACTAATCAGACCCTGAACAACATTTTCTTGGGGGAGAACCCCTAAACCCAGCTCAAGGCTATTAGGCAGCAACATTTAACCATAATTTAGATCAAGTATGATGAAATGGGCTTTTGTAATGTCCTGGGGCTGTCTTCCATGTCTTTTTCAAACTGCTATGAGGGGCCAGAATTTAGAAATTGCCTGAAGTACCTTAAAGGCTGATAGTTTATACATAGTCAACCATGTCAGGGTTGTAAGGTCAATCAGCACTTGGTATAAAAGGTTCCGCGCCCCTTTGACCTGTCTTGAGCGTGGTTGTGATGTGTTGTGCCACACTAATGCTTCGCCACATCAATCTGTGTTGTCGGACTGAACATTTACCTGTTTTTTTTTTTGTTTAGATAAAGTCTTAAATTTTCCTTTTAGAGGACTTAAAAAGGTCTTAAAAGTCATTAAATTTGCTGTTAAAAAATGTGAAGATACCCTGCTCGAAAAAAACTTTCCGAAACTTGTGACAAACCGGAAGGAGTATTTTTTGAACAGAAATACTCCTTCATACGTACAACTTAATTTTTGAAACTTTGTCCATGTTTAACATGGGAATCCAACTCTTTAACAGTGTAAAAAACTCAGTATGCATGAAATAGCATTTCACCCCCCCTTTAACAACTACCTTACTTAGTATTAATACGCAACAAATTAGGAGTTTACTGAGGCAAAAGTCATAGTTGATTAGTTAGTTAATAGTGAGAATTGGACTTTAAAATAAAGTGTGATCAAATATATTAGATATAAATATATATACTAACATTAACATTTGTAGCTGGTATGATTTAATATTTTTACTTAATACTTACTACGGATGCATTTACTTGGTCAAACATGCAGTAAAACAGTAATATTCTGAAATATTATTACAGTTCAAAATAACTTTTCAAATTTAATATAATTTAAAATGTTAATTATTACTCTGACAAAGCTGAATTTTCATCTTCAGCATGATCCTTCAGAAATCATTCCAAAATGCAGATTTGATGCTCAAGAAATATTTCTAATTATTTTCAACATTGTAACAGTTGTGCTGCTCAATGTTTTTGTAGAAACGCAATATTTTTTTCTTGGATTCTTTGATTAATAGAAAGTTCAAGAAGAACAGCATTTATTTAAAAAATATATGTAATGTAAAAATAATGTAAATGTCATTTTAAGGCGACCTTGCAGATTTTTTTTAATTTGAAATACTTTCATTTAAATTATACATTTGGTAAATTTTTTGACCTTAGACAGTAAGGGTTATGGTAATGTGGGTCAGGTGACCTGAACGTGATCAGGGCTCAAATTTGTGCTTGTATGAGAAGGTACATGACAGATGGTGGTTGGTATTGGGGGTTTTCAGATGGGGTGGGATGGTCTAGGGATCGCTCTGTTGCTCAGATTTTCTCTCCCCCTGTGGACCCAACCCCCCCCCCCCCCAAACAGAAACCCTTAAACCTTTAGTGCCCTATTTTTCTACTGAAACAAATAATATACAGGCTGTATACCATATGCTATTCCGCCTTATCGTCAACATGGAGCCCTTCAATCTGTCTAAGGAAACTGAAAATGTTCAGAGCTTGTAGACTCAGAGCCTGTTAGTCACAAATCTTTCCGACTCTGAATATTGAGTTTTACTCAGATGTGACTGTCACGAGACTAAATTTCTTCTTGTTTCCTTTTTTCCTCTCCATCAGCCTGATGCCTTTTGATCTCGCATTTGGGTTAGGAGAGCTGCGAAAGTACTTGGCCCACAAAGCCAGCTCTGTGTTGATCTAACTGAAAGGCCCCTTGTGAGGGTCTTTGGACACACACACACTCGCATTCAAACGGAAGCGACACAGAAAAAGCACTTTCTTCCACAGAAACGTCTTGATAATGGGTAGGGCTGGGTGATATATCTCCTGCGATGATCACGCCCATCTTGTCAGTAAAGTCGGTTCCTTTACAAATAAACTTGACTTGACATTTAAAGTACAATACGTTTCCCCCTGCTTCCTCTCCAGTCCACCTGGACCATTTAGATGGTAGAAAAGAATTAGTCATTCACAAATCAGGATATTGTGATTTCTGATCATGATATTGACACACATTAGCATATGGCTGCTCAAATCTACATATTAAAGGAATGGTGCACAGAAAAATGAAAAGTCTGTCATTTCTTCTGCTGTGTGACGTTCTTCTGCAGAACACAAAAGATATTTTGAAGGGTGTGAAAAACAATGTTTTGTTGACCATAGACTTTCCACTGTATCCAGCAAACAGCAAAAAAAAAAAAAAAAAAAAAACACTGAAATGGAAATCAATGGGCTCCAGTGCTGTATGGTTCCCAACAATCTTCACATTTTTATTTAGCATTTTGTACGTGTGTGTGTGTGTGTGTGTTCTGCAGAAGATAAAATTACTATCAGGTTTTGGAATGACATGAGGGTGAGTATTGAGTAAACATTATTTTAGGGTGAACTATTCATTTAAATTAAAATGAGAGCGTGTAAATGATCTCGTAAAGTTAAATTACATCCTTGAATAATATTATAAGTGGGCTGCAAAGAAATAAAGCTATAAAATAATATGTTTGGGCCTTTCTAATATTCTAGTAATTTTGGAAAGTAAAATTTTGGCCTGAAGTGAGATCTTTTACCCTGTAGCTGTCATAGTAAATGGCTCTGCAGTTAAAAGAAATTTATGCCTAATGTCCTAAAAGATTGAAATTTCTTTCTACAGTATAACAGAGAGCGACAACTAAATCATGGCCTCATTATAACATTTGTACAAAGATTTTCCACAAACGATAATTATATCAGTCAGACGTAACACTTTGTTGTTTTGTGGCAGGTTTCTTCCACCTTATCCTCATCTTTACTCTCAATACCAAGCAGTGTGTTGAGTGTTTGCTCCTGACCCCCATGATGGACAGATAAAGTAGCACATAAGGAGGAGGAGGGACGGCACAGCCTCTGTGATTATAGAAGAGATTTGTGAACGCATAGAGGAAAGTGCCAGATGGCTGAGAATCTCAAAGCCCTCCATTCTCTATCTGCCATGACACAGACATTTCTCCCACCTCCAGACTCTCTCGCTCTCTCTCTCAGTCTTTCCCTCCTCGCTCTCTTTTCCTCTCGACTTTGCGATGTTTACTAGTTCCTTCACAGTTGTCGGTCAGAATTAACAGGGGTTTGTTTTAATTTCTTTGTTTTCTTTTTCTGCATCGCTCATGCTGTGCTTCCTGGGTCATTCTAACTCTAAAGTACATGTTTATATCTCCATGAAATATTATACGGGATAAAATATTAAACTTAGGCATTTTAAAGATGGAAATCAGATTTGTTTTTATTTAGTTTTACATGCAACATCATTTGTGGTGGGCAAACAACAGCACCATTAAATATTAGCAATGGATCTGATGGATTATGTGTTGTTTTGTAACCTTAGTTTTCTACTTTTATGGCAGACTGCACTAATAATGAAATAAGCCTGCTCCAGCACTGGTCTATCTGTTAAGTGGACTGAAAGAAACACACTTAGAGAACTTTTATGCCCTTGAAAGCTGTGATACTTAGCAGAAGTAAACTGATCCTGACACTTGCAATGAGAGTCATCCATCTCAGGGTTTGCACGTGTGTGTGTGTGTGTGTGTGTGTGTAGGCTGGTTATTTCCTTCTATGGTTAGGCAATAGTTGGCCATTAGCCTCCAGGATGCTTTGTGCTCTTTGCATGGTGTCTTCTGCTTCCAGTACACAGACTGTGTTAAACAGGGACGCCCTGTAGAGATTAAACTTGTAGATGATCTCTCCCATTTGATCTACTTGTTCATTTTACAGCATTACTTATCCAGGACAGATGGGTAGGTTAGATCAGCCCAGTGGGTTGCCTGAGACTGAGCATGTTTTGTGAAGACAAAGTCACTTATAATGTTCTTGTAAATCATTTCACATCATCTGTGCCTTACACTGTAAAAAAAAGTGAAATTTATGATAAAAATGGCGGCTTTGGTTGCCAGAATTTTACTATAAATAAATATTGTAGCAACATTTTAAGTTTTACGAATGTAGCTTAAAGTGTAACTTAAATGTAATGTTACATATCATAACTGATATAATGTTAATACACCAAAATAGTAAAATCTGTTTACCTATACCTTTATAATATAGAGAGAGACACCATAAATAAACAGGTGGTAAAGAAAGCCACATGTTCATCACACGTAGCTTTTCCTTTTTCACAAGGTTCAGGGTTTATTGTAAAATTACATGACATGTCTTGTCTACTGTATCTATATATACTAAGGGAACTTGCTGTTAAACAGTTAACAGGTTTTTATGGTAGCAATTTTACAATCTTTTACCGGTAAAATGTTTTTTTTTTTTTTTTTACATAATTTTTATTGTATTATAATTAAGATGCATATTTCGACCAAATAGAGATGCAACTTCTTAGCCTCTTGACCCAGTTTACAATTAACATGGTTGCTGTGCCCCTGAATCTGTGAAGCATCTCCTTGCAGTGAAATACAGCATCCCTCATCTGTGCTGATATGTGTCAAGAAAAATATCACATTTGTATCTGATTGTTTGCCTTGGGGCGTTATGACAAGCCTGGCCTTTTGCTAACCCTGTTGAGATGACCAGCTGTTCTTGACACAGCCTAATTAAACGTCAGGCGTAATGATCACCCCTGAAGAAGTGCTAAACTGCTCTCTGTGTGGGCTTGTATGTTTGAGTCTGAGGATATACTGTGTTAAGTGGTTTTTGTGTCTGTGCTTCAGAGAGTAGAAGAGCGGAAAGGTTTCTTTTGTTATTAATGTTCACCTTTAAAGTACACGATTGTTTGCGTACTAAAGTTCCCACACAGAGCAATTCCCAAAGCAGATACCCATAAGATCACAAGCAAGGTTGGAGACTTGTATGTCTCTAGGCCGAAGCACATTAAGTCAGCAAGACATTTCTTCTCACCCACCACTTACTGTTACATGCATCACAGAGCGAACATAATGTGTTTTCCCACAGGCACCACATTTGTATCATAATGATGCTAGGACATGTATTCACCTCTAGAAGTTTTAAACTTAAAAAAAAATAAAATAAAATAAAATAGCCGTATTGTCATCGAAATTGTCTTTGGAAATCTGAATAACATAGAACAGCTTGCATACTGCATTCCTATAGTGATCAAAATTTGGGGTCGTATACACAGACCTTATTCAGAATATTCACCATAAATGAATATTTAAATGTGTGTGTGTTTGTGCACACAAGGGTGATTAGATACAGAGAGTTGTGAAAATGCAAAGCTATTGAAAATCTTAACCAGAAAATGAACATGATGTTCCTTTAAATAAGCTCACCAATATATTGTATTTTTTTTCTTAATAGGCACGAAGGAAAGAAGTGTTCCTGCAGGAGAGATATGGACAGTTCAGTCTGACGGACCCATTCCTTGCCCTGCAGAGGGACTTTGAGTCAGGGACGGGGCCAAAGGACCACAGGCCTGTTAGCGCGAGTCCCATTACTGTGCTGGAAGCTGTTATGGCCCATTGCCGTAAGATGCAGGAGAGGATGTCTGCCCAGCTTTCGGCCGCTGACAGCAGACAGAAAAGGGTAAGACCACAAATTGAGTGTTTAATCGTGTATGTACATGTTTAACAGAACAAGACCACAGAAAGGATTGTGTGTGATATATTCCAAGACTATTTGCATATTCTATCTGAAATAAGTCCTCGTTTCCTGTAGGATTACATTGACATGATTAAGTTTGCTGTCTGAGGTTTGCTGAGGTGCTCCTAGTTATTCTCAGAATATAGTCTAGTATGCAGTGTGTACACCTCTGTGTGTGTGTCTATTCAGGGGTGTCTACGCTGATACTGTTCTGGCACAAATAGTGACATGAAATCAAGTCTGTAAGGCAAAATCCACTTTTCTAACCTCCATATAATCATAGTACATGTCAGAAAACAGAGTGAGAAAGAGAGTTTCAGACAAGGAGAGCAATGACGTTATGGAAAAAGAAGAAGAGGAGGTGTTAGAAAAGGAGAGAAATGGATGCTAAGCTCTAAAACACTCTGCCAGACACATTCGTAAATCTATATCTCACAGTTTGAGCTAGTGCTACAAAGAATACAACAAGCTACATGATATCAAAGCCGGCCATGAACTTTAAAAGCACACACATGCGTGCTTCTTCCAAGTGTCCCCTGGCCCATCACAGCACACCATTTCTGTTCCAATAATACACACTTGTGTTTGGTTTGTTATGGTGACAGTTCTCTTATTGCATTTGTACTGTTGTAACATTTAACAGCTCTTATATATAGTATCACTCACAATGAGGAAATGTTACATTATGTTTATGAATAGTATAAACATAGACAGTGATTTCTGTCTGTTACTAGCCACTGTGCTTAATGGTTTCTTTGGTTGTCTCATTATTTCTAAGCAAGTATTAATTTATTCATAGGCTAAGCAGCTTAAATATGTAAATAAAGCCTGCACTCCTGTAACATGTAGTGTCAATAAGAGTTAAATGGTCACCTTTCTTTCCTGCAAGTAGTGTATTGTGTGTCCTCAGCAGTTGATGGTAATAGTGTGTCCCCCTTTTTGATATTAAATTTCTTGTTGATTTGTATATTAAAAGCTACTGATAACTCAAAGCTCAAACTACTATCAAACATTTATGATGTGGTCAGCTCAGCCAGTACCTCAGCACACAAGTACTGTTCTCTTGACCTAGTTTAAAAAGATCCAGCTAATTAAGCCACAGTCTCCAAAAATAGAAAAAACATAGAAAAACACTACAATTGATAAATTAATGCAAAAACGTCATTAGTGGAGCTTAGATATAAGCAGGAAGTTATGTAAGGTTTACATAAAGTGACCTCTGATTTGAGGACATTTTCTCCAAAATTCATTTACTTGATTTTAAAGTAATATTCAATTCATGGTTTACTATCACTGTCCAAAAGACTTGACATACCTTTAATTGTTAATAACCAGTGTCTTGCTTTATGTGTGTGTTATCTACTCTCTGTGAGACTCACGTTTGCCCTGCTGCTGGTGTGTCTAGCTTGAAATGGAGAAACTGCAGCTGCAGAGCCTGGAGCAGGAGCACAGGAAGCTGTCGGCTCAGCTGAAGGATGAGCGAGAGAAAAACAAACACGTGGTGATGTCACTGGTGCATGAATGCAAGCAGCTAGCTGCTCGTGTGGTCGAAGAAAATCAGCGCTTTGAGGAGCTCTCGTCCCGCACTGAGCAGGACGGCCGTTCCGTCGGGCGACTGGAGGAAGAACTGGCATCTGAGCGACGTCGCAGCCAACAGATGGAAGCAGAGATGGAGAAACAGCTGGCGGAGTTTGACACAGAACGAGAGCAGTTACGTTCCAGACTTAGCCGCGAGGAGATGCGTGCTGCAGAGCTGCGAGCTGAAAGTGAGAATCTCCGCCAGCAGGTGGAGCAGTTAAGAACTGAGCGATGCAAAGAAGCCCTACCACTGCCTTCTGCACCAGCATCTGCCCCAGTTAAACCCAAGACTTTGGCATCTGTGGCCGTGGGCACTGAGGCAACTGTCTGCAAGACTGCCTCCTCTCAGACAGATGTACCGCTGGAAAATGAAGGGGCTAAGAAGGTGCCACTTTCCATCCCCATCAAGCCTACAGGTTCCACTTATGCTAGTATGAACCTACCTAAGACTTCCAGTGTGGGGAGGGGGATACACCATGTGAGCTCTCAGGCAGAAAATGGAGGAGAGGGCCAAACACATTCACATGGCTCACATTCACCTAGTGTGTCTGCTACCTTGCCGACTGGGGTCAGTCCACGTGTCCAGGCAGCCCGTTACAAATTCCAACCCTCTGCCTCGGAGCAGGACCAAAATGGAACCGCAAACCAGAGCCCCCCTTCCCGCGACCTGTCCCCCACAAATCGAGACAACTTTGCGGCTAAACAGCAGGCACGCCACACAGTCACACAGGTTCTCTCCCGCTTTACAAGCCCTCCAGCAGGTGGGCCCCCTGCAACCCTTCGCCCTGGTCTGCCACACTCCGCATCTGAGGGGGGACCCTTCACCGGGCGTTTGGGCCACTCCCAGATAGGCCTTAAATCACCAACTGTGGCCCGCATCGACAGGGGTAACCCACCTCCCATCCCACCAAAAAAACCAGGACTGTCCCAAACACCATCCCCTCCACACCCACCAATCAAAGTAGTAGGTGAAGCCAGCAGGTCCCCAGGAACAGGACTGGGGGTGGGCCTTGCCAAATCCACTGCCACCCCTCAGCTTCCACCAAAGCCCTCCATAGATTTGGGCGGTACAGTCCCAGCCTTGACTGCATCACAGGTGGGTGCTTCCTGTACCGGCTGGCCGTGGGAGTCGCATCTGACATCAGCATGTGTGGAGTGTCCCCTTGTCACCACCTCCTCCACAGCTTCCATTGTCAGTAGCCCCTCCATAAACCCACCTAGCCTACCATCCCATAGCCCCCAGCATCTGGGCAGCCCCCTGGCAGCAGCATCAGGTAAAGGGTGCTCCATTTTTCACCCTGCTTTCACTGCTTCTCCTATCTACTCCCCTGCTTTCCCATACTTGATATATTCTTCAGTAAGTCCTAGCAGAGGGGGACATAGACTTGGAGCAACCAAGAGAGGAGTATTCATACACGAATAGGGTTACCTGCCAGTTGAAATGCAGTACTTCAACATAACCAAGATAAGAATATTTGTAAGATTCTTGAGGGCACCTACCCATGTCAGGACAGATTCTTGACTTCACCAAAGCACTTTTAGATACGAATAGGTCAGGTTGGTCCTATCTTGAAAGGCAGGTCTCTAGGGGTCTTTCCTGTACTGCATTCTGAAGCTGATGCCAGAGGCTGCTCTATCCCCTTTCCTCCCATTGACCTACAACATGGTTCTGCTTCTCCTGTGTTCCACCACTAACCTGTTTCCTATTATGTTTTATACTTACCACTCCACCATGTTCATGGCACCATCTGTTTCTTTGTTTCACCTACTGTAGAGAAACTTGAAGCTTGTGAATGTGTTGTCATTCTCTGCATATTTTTCATGTTTAATTCCATGGTTTCAAAGACATTCCTAGACAACTAACCTAATATAATTGTGTTTGTCAAGGACTTGTACTTAAATATTCCTAAATATGTATCTCTGCAATTGTTCTACACAATAGTATGCAGTTCTACAGAGTTGTCTAATCCTGCTCTTCCAGGGTCAATGTCCAGCAAAGTTTAGCTCCAGCACAAATTTGCAGTTATCATGAAGACATTGATAAACTGGTTCAAGTGTATTTGATTGGGGTTGGAGCTAAACTGTACAAGAACCTGCCCTTCAAGGACTAGAATTGGACACCCTGTTTTAGAATAAAACAATACCTTCCATAATGGGCTGGCTGATCTGATTGGTTAGTGCCAATTTGTTAGTGCCAATCAGTCTTACCTGGTGACTGGTCAAACAATATGGTCATTCTTGTAAAGTATTGCTGGTTAAGCTGATTAAGAAGCCTGGTGGAAACACCAGTACAACAACATCCTAGTCTGATTAACATCAAAAACACAACATATGTTGGTCTTTTCAGCAGGGTGGCTCCAAAAAAGCTTTGAAAAAGATTTAAGTTAGTTGAAGTAATGCATTGGGATGCCAAATATACTGCAGTAAGACTTTCCTCTTGGAAACAATGTCAGAAGCTTTAGAGTTCTCTCACATTTTGAAATACCACCCTATCTCTGCAGGCTTCTTCATAGCTTTCTGAGATCACCAGAGAAAGACCAATGTAAAGCCAGTGAAAGCAGAGCAAGTATTCCAGCAGAGTTTTCCTCTTCAGTGTCACTAGAGACTAATCCACAGGGTAGTTAGAGATTCATGTCATCGCTAAATGTTAAAAATTAGCACTTTTCTCCCTCTCTCTGCAGCCACTCAGCCATGGCAGTTCTCTGAGGCTCCTCTGCTCTCTCTGCCGCCCATTTTAACCCAGAAAAGAGCCAATAATATTATGCTTTCCACTGGACCTCATACAGTACTTCTTTCTCACTTCAACTCCCTCAACTAACTGAGATAAACATAGAAAAACCCTAGAGACAAAGCTATTTACAAATATGCATCAGCTGCTAGACTAGTTACATCCACACTGTAAGATATGTTATTTGAATTCTGTTTTCAAATAGGTACCCATTAGCCATTGGTATTCCTTGTGCTTTGTCAAAATTCATCTGTTTGTCTGCTGTAGTTTCTGTCTTTCTAACTCTGTCCAATTGCAATGTCTTAAACAATCAGCTCCATGTTTAGAATGTTTTAGTTTGACTGACAGTCTGTGGTGCATGACTTTGATTCATTTATTATAAACCGCCTGCTGCCTAATTTCATTTATCCGGTTGTGGTTTATCTTTTATTTGACTCTTTGTTTTTAACCTGATCTAAAAACAGATGAAGCTGACTTTATCTTTAAGGATCTAATTAGTAGGACAGAGGTTGTGAACTGCAGATAATATGTTTCCAATATTGTGTCAAAATGTGTACTGTGCATCGCATAAACATTTACCCTTTGTTTTGACTGAATTTGGCTTTCTTTACATTTCCTCTTGAACATAAATTTTGTGTTTAGAGAGTAATTTGGTTCCTGAACTACGAAATAGTTTTCTCAGTCGGCACTGTGCTAGTGGCAGTGGCCTTAAATTATTTCTGAAAGACAAATTGAGTCGTTCGTCTGGGTAATGTTTAAGATCAGAGAACACATTTTGACACAACACTAGCACCCTGCCTCACTAGTTACTGCTGTTGCTTGAACCCTCCCAGGCTGGTGTCCCTCCATAGTCTCCTCGCTAACCTGCGGTGACCCCGTCCCCCTGGATGACGGGCAAACCCTTCTCCTCCAAGCTGCTTCCCAGGGAAATGTCACTTTATTGTCTATGCTGCTTAACCAAGATCCACTATTGGATATTCATCTCCATCAACATGAATTAACCTCTGCCTTGATCTCTGCTGCTTTTAATGGACACAAAGGTACGTGCTGGGCAGATTGTGCTTAACTGATAAAAGGTTTTCTTTTGTGTAAGACATTATCCAGCAATCGTTTTCTATTGATGTAGTATTAATTGCATATATATATATATATATATATATATATATATATATATATATATATATATATATATATATATATATATATATATATATATATATATATATATACACAGTGAAAATGTAGATATTAATATGTAAATAATGAGTTTTTGTCTATTCTATAGACTGCTTAAATCTGCTGCTGACTTCGGGGGCATCTCCTGATGCTGTTGATGAAATAGGATTTACGCCGTTACATGCCGCTGCTGAAAATGGTCACCATGAGTGAGTCCTCTGTTCCCAATTACCATGCTATTGTCTTTTTTTTGTTTTTGTTTTTTGTATAATTGTTAAATTGGACAGTTCTTTTAAAGTTGCATGTAACAGGCTTGTTCAGAAACCTTTGCTTTAGTGCATTAAATGTTTGAAAGGTGATTAGATGGTATGCATCAAGACAGATTAGCATTTAATATTAAATGTGATGTACACGTATGTGTTTGTTACAGATGATTTTGGATTTCATGTGTTTAGCGCTGCCCAGTTGTGGGTCTACACAATTTTGTTTCTCTGATGTGTTTCTCTATGCAATGATATCAATCGCAGCTGCTCTCTCATTGGTAGGTGCATGAGAGCTCTTGTGAAATGTGGAGCTGATTTGGAGAGGGAGTGCTTGCAGGGAAGGACCCCACTGTACCTGGCCTGTGAACAGGGACATGTGGAGTGTGTGAAAGTCTTGCTAGACGCAGGAGCAGACTGTTCACATGTCACAACTGTGAGTTTCAGTCCTTCACTGACACCAGTGTAACCCAAGTGTCATTTACATTCTGTGTTCCTGATCCCTTTTTGTCATCTCCATGGTTACCCTAACAGCTGAGCGTGGGTATTTCGCTGTCTGTGTGTTGCTCAGAATGTAATTACAGTTCCTGTTTTAGAAACACTTAATTATGCCCTAAATGTTTTCTCAGTTTGCTTTAATTTACTGGGCTGAGAAAAAATCCTGGGAAATTCTAAAGGTCAATTTTAAGGTGGTTTACACTTAAGTGTTTGTTGTTCACAGGACAACTGCACGGCTCTGCATGCCGCAGTCAGTTCAGGTCATGTGGGCCCTCTGAAGCTCTTGCTACACCACCCATCTCCTGAACCAGACCTGGGTGTCCCTGCATCTCCTTCGGACCCCAACCAGGAGCTCCTGCACCCTTGTATAACAAAGGCCAGTCAAATTCTCAAACACAGTAACCAGGATGGCTGGACTGCTGCCCATATTGCTGCATCCAGGGGCTACAAGGTGACATATTTGATGCTGAGTACACTGCTTCGCCCCAGAAAATAAGAGTTAGAGGAGACTTATAAACACAGCTGATGCCTTGCATGCTTATGTATCCTCTGGTTTACAGAAATGTCTGGAGGTTTTGTGTAACCACAGTCAACAGGACATGGAGAAGAGGGATAAATGCAATCGCACCATTCATGATGTTGCCACGGATGACTGCAAAGACCTACTAGAGAACCTGGGTAAGTGTAGTTTGAGCGATGGAGCTTTGTGCAAATGTGATGGTTTGGCCATGCAATAGTTGACTTAAGTGACCACAGCCTTACCATTTAACTTTTGATTTCTACCCTATTTAAGACTGGTACATAGTGGTTGTACAGGTGCTCATGAGCTCACTGGAGCGTCTTTGCCCTGTGGATCTCCTGGAGGATGGCTGCGCTGTTGGCAAAGTAACAATTCAGCGCCATACTAGCTGGGAAGAACTAACAGGAAGCTTGAGTCACCTGCTGACCAATCACCTCCAGCTAATTTGTGGGAACTGGGAGCTGGAGGAAGTTCAGGGCAGAGCAGACACTTTGGGCCTCTCTTCTAACAGCATGGCCTCTGTAATTCTAGGTAAAGACGTCTACTGTACATCTTGTTACTAGCTACTTGCCTAGAGATTCAGTTGTGTCCATTTACTTGATTCTTTCCATAACATTAGTGTTTATTATTAATAATAATAATAATAATAATAATAATACAATTACAAATATCTCATGCAAATTCACCCCAAAACCAAAAGTAAATGTAAATCCACTATACCATTTACTATACAATGTAAATACCAATTAAAAGATGTTAAAAATAGTTTTTTTTTTAAAGAAGTCTCTTATCCTGAGCAAGGCTGCATTTATTTGGTAATATAGTCTAATATTATAACAATTAAAAAAAATTTATATAGTAATATATTTTAATATATTACATTACTACTCTTCAGTTTCACATGATCCTACTAAAACCATTCTGTTTTCAAAAAACTGTTCTTATTATTAATAATGTGAACAGTGCACATTTCTTTCCAGGATTGTAACAATATAGAAGTATTTACAGTCACATTTTATCAATTTAATTAATCCCTACTGAATAAAACTATTAATTTCTTTACAGATCTTACTGATCCCAAACTTTTGAATGTTTGTGATAATTCATTTATAAACACTTTTTTTATTACTGTAATGCAAAGAAATTAGTGCTGTGCAACGATTAATCGTGATTAATCTTATCCAAATGTATTATTTTGGATGCGATTAATCATGATTAATTGTTGCCTAGCACTAAAAGAAATATTTAATATAATTATTTATATAATTGTAAAGCACAATTTTAAGTATATATCACTGTAGTAATTTTATTTGTGTCTCCAAACAGAATAATTTTCATTCGGATTTTCGTTTATTTATTTGTAGAATTTTTCCTTTATGGTAATTTGCAATACTGTTGCATTTGCAATTACAATGCAGAATTAAAATGTTATGTATATATATATATATGTGTGTGTGTGTGTGTGTGTGTGTGTGTGTGTGTGTTTTTTTTGATGGTTCTAAAACAGCATTTATTTATTGACATAAAATATTTCTTCACCCTTTCACTCACATATTTGAATGCACAGTGCAGCTGCAGTATTGATCATTTCTTGATTTCTTTGAAATGGAACCTGTAGTGTAGAGACACATTCGCAATGGCTATTCTTAGATTACCCCTGCCTTCTGAACAGCTGCAGTGCTTCCTAAATTGCCTTTGGTCAGTGTTTAATTGGTCACTGTTCAAGTTTTAATTTCCCCACCTCAGTGTTTTTTTTTATTCCTACTGTCATAGATGCAAGAAAAAAGAAACAACCAATTAAAAAAAAAATATATATATATATATATATCACTAGTATGATTTGAATTTACAAAATCACATTCACTCAAACGTGCTATTACTATCTACTTGTGTAGTCTCTTCAGTCGTTATGCTGACACTGGCTCTAGTAAGCGTGAATTTAAAATGGCTCTTGTTTTGGGTGTTTTCCAACAGCACAGTGTGCCAAGTAGGGAAGGATGTGGGATAGGGGACTAACTGAGCTTGGCTTGACCCGAGGGTTGTCATGCAGGGCTGCTGAAAATAAACCAGCCTTCTCCAAGTTCTCACCGACTGTATCTCTTTCACACCCCTCTGGCCTCCTCCCTCTCTCTCTCTCTCACCACTTCTTCTTTATTTTTTTTTGTTTACACCCAACTCCTCCCTTAAGACAAGATGTTTCCAAACACCAAGAGCAGATGTCAGAATGAAGCGATTTGGCCCACAGAGAGCAACGTGATGACTATCTCCTATTCCTGACACAAAACATGAGGAGACTGAAAGACAGGAAAGAGAGTGAGAAGAGGATTTGCAGGATAAAAGCTGATTTATCATGGCTCTCAAGTTTGACATGCAGTACTACTGTAGATGAAATCTGCTCCCATGTCAGTTAGGATTACACATCCATGTCTTTCACCAGAGGCGGACACATAAATCCTCTCTTTCCTGAACGAATCCTCTTGTTAAACTGTTCTCGTTATGCGTGTGTACTTCAGGTGATGCTGTGTGGTTGCCAGGGCAGAAGCTGCCTCAGTCTCCTTGGGACCTCATTCGGAAGCGTCTGAGCCAGCGTATTACCATACGTCTTAAAGGTGGGCTTTCAGTCTCTATCAAACTTTAAAGAATCAACACATCTCTTGGGTTTCCACACTCTGCTCCCCTTTTTTACATGATCCTGGTGCTCAGCCAGGCTCCAGAATATTCCACCTCATGTTAGAACAACTCTGTGAAGCCCTTGCTCAAATCCATTTCATCTCCCATGGCTCCTTGATTAACTGTAGGTTTGATTTATGGTTCATGGCTGATTTTGCTTTCTGTCAGGCCTGTCAGAGTGCACTCTGGATGAGATGACGTACGACTCCCTGATCCCTCTACAGCTGCTGCAGAACTATGTCCGTCTGGTACGCTAACTCGCTCTCCACGTCAAAGAGAGTTTCTCTGAATGATCTTTAACATTTGGATTAAAAGAGTGCTGAGAGAAACAATGTCTTATAATACCATGGGACCAAAACAACATTGTTTGAGCCTCCACCACCAGTTTGGCACCTTGGGGCAACAGATACTATTTGTGTTTCAAAATGTTGTGATAGAAGATACATGCAGTGCAACAAGCCGTAACTTAAAACAGCAAAACACCCTCCAAGACACGAGTATTCAAGCCTGCATAAAGTCATGCATAAAATATTTGGCATGAATTATAAAATTAAGCGGGTCTAAATGAATAATACATGTGCTGGTAGTTCGTTTTGATGAACTCGATTGTGTTTTTGTCTGTGGTCAGGTGGAACAGTACCATAACGTCATCTTCCACGGGCTGGAGGGCAGCTTTCAGGAGTACATCGCCAACCAGATCTCTCATTATATCAAGGTAACTATTATCAGTTAAATATTATTTTTTAACTCTGTTAATGAAATGTAAAACATGAATAACTGTATGCATTTTTGTTCATTTAAAACTTAGGGTTAGGGTTAGCCTAACCCTAACCCTTACCTTACATTTCATACTTTTGAAGGTTTTTCAACATTAAACATTGAGTATATGAGCAGGCCTGAATCCAATAATACAAGTTCATACACAAAGTACAATACATTTATGAAATCTATTAAACTACATATAGTACACTACTTTTAAAAAATTGTAGTCAGTATCATTTATTTATTTAGAAATTAAGAAATATTTGTATTTAATAAGAATGCATTAACTTGATCAAAAGGGACAGTTTACACATATTAAATATATTCTTTTGATCTTTCATCAAAGAATGCTGAAAATAAGCATTACAGGTTCCATAAAAATATTAAGCCGCACAGCCAATTTCAGTATTGATGATAACAACAAATGCTTCTTGAGCAGCAAATCAATATAAGAATGATTTCTAGAGGAAATTGTGACACTGATGTCTGGAGTAATGATGGTAAAAATCCAGTTTTGCCCACACAAGAATGAATTACATTTTAAAATATATCTTGTTTGTCTCATGTACTGCAGGCGTCCATATGTACTAGTCATGATGTTTATGATGCACCTGTTGTGTGTTTATGTGTGTTCGCAGCACAGACAGGAGGCCCAGGGGATTGGCTGTGATGTCGTCAGGGTGGAGATAGATGAGAGTGTATCCAAAGAGCACCTGCTGGAGATCTTCATCAACTGTGGTAAGAGCCTCTTCAATCAATCATGCAGCTCTGTGTCAAGGAGTCATGTTTCTCAGGTGATGATGTAGGCAAAGAAGATTCCAGACCCCTTGAAACAAGACCAAAATCTTTTATTCTGTGTTGAATCTGAAATGTTAGGGAATGAATATCATTCTGTGAAACTCTCAATGATGATTTTGCATGCATTTAGCCTGTACCATATAAAAATGAAAATAAAAATCTTGATTAAAATGAGCACTTGCACCAGAAGTGAATGTGGCAAATATTTAATATTCACTGTTTCAATAGTATAGCCACAAAACATGAACAAAATACCATTAAAATCACTTAGTAACCTTTTTTCCAACATAATGCCTAAAACCTATAACAACTTTACAGATAGAATATTCCTTGAAGGATTACATCTTTGAATTTGAGTGGTTTGTCTGGTACTGATCGAGTTGTGTTGTGTACTGTATATCAGGGTTCCTGGTGTCATTGCATGAAGGCAGCACTGGGCGTTGTGTTGTAGTGGTTCTGGAGGGTCTGCAGAGAGCCCACTCTCTCAGCCACCTCCTGGGAGACCTGTGCGAAGCCCTGGAGAACCGAGGATCTGTCTATTCCCTCTCCCTCAACCATGGTGAGACTCATCCATACAGATGAAGTACAGCTAGAATAGTCAATGAAAGAGCGGTTCGGTTCAACTCTTTTCTCCTTGTGTTGACGGACAGGTCATGATGGGCTTTACTATTTCCGTGAAGGGAGTTTTTTGATTGGCACACTGGCCAAGCCTTGCCTACAGGGTGCTGAGCTACGACTACAGCAGCACTTCCGCTGGGTGCAGCTGCGCTGGGACACCGAGCCCCTCAATGGCATGCTGGGACGTCATCTACGCAGAAAACTCCTCCACAAGGTCAGCCATGCACATCATTTAATGGGCTGAAGGGAAGACCACCAGAATAGCAGTCCAGCTCTAAATTTAGTGGAGATCATTTAGATCAGAGTGTACCATGTAAGAGCCGAATCATTCAAATAAACAGAGACTCCAAACGTCATGGAATGACTGCACAATATACATTTTATTTCTATATATATATATATATATATATATATATATATATATATATATATATATATATATATATATATATATATATACAGTACAGACCAAAAGTGTGGACACACCTTCTCATTCAAAGACTTTTCTTTATTTTCATGACTATGAAAATTGTAGATTCACACTGAAGGCATCAAAACTATGAATTAACACATGTGGAATTATATATGGAATTATATACATAACAAAAAAGTGTGAAACAACTGAAAATATGTCATAATCTAGGTTCTTCAAAGTAGCCACCTTTTGCTTTGATTACTGCTTTGCACACTCTTGGCATTCTCTTGATGAGCTTCAAGAGTTAGTCACCTGAAATGGTCTTCCAACAGTCTTGAAGGAGTTCCTCGTGAGATGCTTAGCTCTTCTTGGCCCTTTTGCTTTCTGTCTGTGGTCCAGCTCACCCCTAAACCATCTCGATTTGGTTCAGGTCCGGTGACTGTGGAGGCCAGGTCATCTGGCGCAGCACCCCATCACTCTCCTTCTTGGTCAGATACCCCCTGATGCCTTCAGTGTGACTCTACAATTTTCATAGTCATGAAAATAAAGAAAACTCTTTGAATGAGAAGGTGTGTCCAAACTTTTGGTCTGTACTGTATACGTGTGTGTGTGTGTGTGTGTGTGTATTAAGTGACAAATATACCGAAATAATCATTAGCTGTTAGCTGTTAACCTCAACACAGAGGCAGTGAGCTGGACCCGTAGAATGGATCAGTTGATTCAGTTGATTGAATAATTCATTCACAAATGGGGCTACTTGTCATTTCTTTCATGAAATGTCATGAAGCCTAAAGTAAATGTCAGAATTTAAGGAGCACTTTAATGATGTTTTTGGTGCTTTTCATCTTTTTGAACATTTAAAATATCGGATTGGAATGAGAATAAATGCTGAAATGTTTCGTTTTGAGTGAGCTCTCCCTTTAATCGAGTTCTTCTATGGCTGCACAGGCTCAGGGCCAGTGCTGGGCATCTGATGATCCTGTACACAAATGGCTTTCTTGGGTGTGCTCAGTGTGGCACCAGCTCAACGCCTGCCTGTCACGTCTGGGGACCTCGGAGGCCTTGTTGGGACCCTATATCTTCCTCTCCTGCCCTGTGAATGCAGAACAGACTCAGGCCATTCCCAAGTATGTCACGATAGTGGGATTTCTAACTTCAATACAGTACTTTGAAAAACGTTTGATAAAATTTTCGATTTTCGACATGAGGGGAAAATTGGAACAGTAGCTAGGTTACTATATTACTGACCATAATCAAATATGTTCTTATCAGCTGAAACTCTTGTCTGAGATTCCTCAAGCCCTATTAGGGGATACTACTACTACTACTACTACTACTACTAATATATTATTATTATTTATATATGACAAAAATATATTACTATTGTAATGGAACAGGACCATGAGCTGTAATATTTAGCTAATAATGATTTGTATATTATATCCCATGACAGGCAGTATTATTTGTTAATATTGGTCCATGTGTCTTTGTGTTTAGGTGGTTGGTGAGGCTTTGGAATGCAGTAATAGTTCCACGGGTCGAGGATGCGGTTATATCTAGAGTAACAGCCAAACGCTCTCCCTCCCAGCGACGCTCTCCCAACAGCAAAGGTCTGAGTCCAGGACAGAGAGCTGTAGTCAAAGCAGCTCTTAATATCCTGCTGAATAAGGCTGTGCTGCAAGGCTGCCCGCTGAACAGAACCGGTACAGCACTGAGGAACACACTGAACTAAACTAAAGGATGCTACTAATGTACTCAGCAAATTTGAATCTTTTCCGTTTTATGTGGTTAGAGATTGACAGGTTCTTACCCGAGTTCCAGGGAGGATGTTTCCCTCTTTCCACCATTGGCTCCGCCTACAGGAAAGGTGGCAGAAAAGGACGAGATAATGGGGCTTGGAGACGAGCCAATACCAGCCCAAGGAAGAAAGGTAGCCCCGCCTCTGGGAGGAGCTCTAGCTGCTCGTTAAGAGAAGGTGAGGTGTAACTGATGGCTGTAACAAGCTACTGCTGGCGTTGCATTTTATTCATATTAAATTCTCTGAATAATCTATGTTCTATGTTCTTCTTATCATGAAGGATCTCTGGCCAATTCAAGCACTCAGCCAATGACAAATGTCAATCATTCAAGGTGTGTTTCTTACATGCATATGTTTGAACTACCAGCAGATGGCAGTGTTATTCAGTGATTATGTATCTACTGTCTGTTCCTGCAGACTCGGTGATGGAGTTGCTTTGGGTCTGTCTCTTTGCTCTGATGAAGAGACGGATCTCATCAGAGAACTCCAGACCATGTGCTCTAGCAAATCTGAGCCGGACATTAGCAGGGTATAGACATTACTCACATATACTGCTGTTTCATAAGTTTGGGATCGTTAATTGTTATAAAAAAAACTCTCTAATGCTCACAAAGGTGACATCTATTTAATCAAAAATACAGTAACTGCAGTATTTTTGTGAAATATTACTACAGTTTAAAATAAATGTTTTCTATTTTAATATATTTAAAAATGGTGAATTTTTAGGAGCCGTTACACCAGTCTTCAGTTTCACTTGATCATTCAGAAATCATCATAATGCTGATTTGCTTATTTAATCCTCTAGTCTCAGATTTAGTCTGTGCAAGAAAAAAACAGCTTGTGCGTCTCTTTGAGACTTTCTGTTCAACCTACACAAACAGTCTGGCACAGTTTAGCACATGGCCTTGCAGTTTCTAGGAATTGACAAGCTGTGTTCGTTTCCTCTTTTACCTGGTACAGATTGCTCTTTTTAAAGAGGAGTTCATCATGCTTCCAGACTCGATTCCAGCCAGTCCTCGGAGGAGTGATGGCAAGGTCACGCAGCCCCAAACAAATCCTGTTACAACAGAGAGAGCTGTGGATATGACCCATCCTCCACCACAGAAGGCAAGCCTTTGATAAAACACCATGGCTTTGTTCCAAACCCTACCGAGCCAACTACATACGTAGCTGCCCTCTAAGGCAACATCCTAACTGTCATGGAGCCTCATTAATAAACAATATGGAGTGCTCTACATAAAGTGCACAAATAGAGCACCAAAGTCAGGTTCCCAAAGTAAACAGCATGATGCATAATAAACAAAAATATGTAGTGCACTCAAATATTAGGTTAAATCTTTTTTTATTATTATTATTACACATTTTATATACAATATTGAATGAAATGTGGTTATTCATAATAATTTCCCTCACCTCATCCACCATCTTGGATTTGCCTTAAAGTGCCCTATTATGGGTTATGAAAGGTATATATTTTGGTTTTGGGAGTCCACAACAACAGGTTGACATGCATGCAAGGTCAAAAAACACTTTAATTGTCTTATAATATGCATTTATTTTTTACCTTACTTGCTCAAGACTCCTAAACGATTCATTTGTGAGGTGCAGTGCTGCTTTGTGTACAGCGTTACCAGGGAAACCGTTATTTTCCCGCTCCAAAAGCGGCACCTAGTGGCAAACAATGAATGAAAATGAATTTTCTTTCAGACCAACAAGTGTGTGGGCAAATGTCCTAATGTTTAATGTTGACGTCAACATGAAACGGCTTGGGATTCGTTTTGGAAAAAAAAATGACTCAGTTCAATGATTCAGAGTCGACTCTTTCTTTTGAGAAACGATAACTTTAAACACCGTACACTTTCAGATTTAAAACTTCGCAGGATGTTTTCATTCACTTAAAGTTGTGTTTCCAAAAATCCATAATAGGGGCACCTTAAATGTGGCCTCTGAAGGTTGCATGCTATTTTTTTGTAACAAAACACATGTATTAGGTGCATTCTCTCTTTTTGTTTGTTAAAAATACTTTGTTTTTTTGTATATTGCTGTGTCTGTGTAAAGATCGACGGCAGTCGTGCTTCTCCTCAGCGAGTGACGAGACCCAGATCGCATCTGCCCGTCCCCAGCAGCAGAGGGGCTCAGCAGGTGAACACCACCAGCAGCATTGCCCTTCAGAGTCACAGCAGCAACCCTAGCAGAGCCTCCACCAGCAGCAGAGCAAGGCAGCCCCCGTCCCACAACAACAGCAACAACTTCTCCTCACAAGACAACATCTGGTTCCTGGACCCTAACTGTAATGAAAACTACAGTACCCATGGATAAACACCTCCCACTGCCCTCCCTTTGCCCTCAGTCTGTTATCAACCTCTATGTTGTGAAGTTTGGTTACTGGCAGCATTTTAGTATTTGTACATGTTGTCCATACTTGTTACACTATATTACATTGTGTACTTTGGGACCATAGTTTTAATATATTCAACTGTTTAAGTTAAAAGAACTTTGAGGAAAAACAAGTACGATAAACTAACAAGAGAAAGACTGCTTGAACACTTTACAATTTGCCTTTTAGGTGAAATGTTTTGGATCAAAGAGCCAGCTGGTAGTCTTTTTGCTCTTTAGTATTTTCAATCAATCGTGTTTTACGTTTAAATAAGTGAAAGGTGACTTTTAAAAACTGTCGAAATCAGGGTTTTACCAAATATGTGTAAATAAGAACTTGGAACTTAAATGTTGTATAGATTAGTATGTGTGTGTGTGTGTGTGTGTGATATTGCGTTTGTACATTAGAGGCATTTTGAAGGGAAAATGAGAACTGTATATATTGTTTGTAATATTAAATTTTGGTTCATATTTTTTCACAAACTGAATGTGGCAATAAGTACCGCCATTGCGAACGCAGGATATTTTGTTTTCGTCTGTTAAGCCATAATTAGTATTTTGAATTACTCTCATGCGTGCTCAGTGTCTGGCTTGAACTTTGACTTTGTGAAACGATGAAATCGGAAATGGCGCACATTATCTTTTCGTTTGTCTTCTATATTGAACGTTTAGGATGAACAAGTATTATTTTATAGTCAGTATTGTTCATATGTACAGAAGAGATTATAATCGACCTCTGATGTTTAAATGTATTATAGTTGTCGGATGAGGTTCAGAGAAATTGTCCTGTTTCCTCCAAGCACAACAATTAAAAATGCACTATATCCTAGACATCACCTCAGCGGCTGGCTTTTCTTTCTCTACACAGCTAATGCTAACACTGGGTTTCTTTGAAACCGAATCATTCAGCAGCTATGTTTCTGTCCTGTCCTCTGAAGCTTCGCACTATAACACAAGATAAGAGTGGAATGAGGTTATTCCCGGTGACCACACAGATAAAAGAAAAAAAAACGAGAGAAGCAAGGTCTTGAAAAATATATTTTTTTTTCACAGAAAAGGCTTTTATATATATTTACACTTTAAAAATATTCAATATATTTGTTTGTGACTTTCCCTATTCCATGAAACACATAAAGAAACTAGAGTAATTGTTTCGCAGTTTACATGATTCATATGCTGCCAGACGTTGGACACATGTTGACAATAAATTAAATGTTCAGAGAAAAATAAGAGAAGAATACATTTGATTTGAGAAAAATCATTCCTGGCCTCACTATGTCCCATTGTGAGATGATATTGAGTACCTCTTGTGACGTTAAGAAAAAATACATATCTTTTTCATAATAAATGTCAAATGTTCTGACGATAGGTCATCCAATACAATGTACCATTTGGATTCCAGTTTGAGACGCTCAGAGGCGCGTGTCTTGGATATTGTCCTCTGCCTCCTCTTGCAGTGTCTGCGTAACAGAGCTGAGTTTGGACTGAGGGCCGCGCATGCTAGAGTTCCGGCGAGGGAAGAGTTTGAGGCGCTCGGCTGGACTTATGGCCTGCTTTAGATGACTGGTCTCATTCAGCAGCTTCTGAATGGAATCGTAGGTCTTCACCTGACCCTTGTCCATCATCTGCAACAGAAATCAGAGGAGTCGGAGACAAACTAAACTTAAAAATTGATTTTTCGCTCTCTTTTTTTTAAGCCTTTTTTTATGCTCACTAAGGTTGAATTTATTTGATCAAAATATAGTAAAAGCAGTGAAATATTATTAAAATAATACAATTTATGCATTTAGCACACACTTCTATCCGTAGCGACTTACAATGTGTTCAGGCTAACATTTATTTATTTTACCTAAAGTGTTCCCTGGGAATCAAACCCACAACCTTTTGCATTGCTCACGTAACGCTCTACAACCGAGCCACAGCAACACTATTATTACAGTTTAATAACTGTTAGCTATTTTAATATATTTAAAAATCTTACCAAGAAAGACTGGCACTCAAGTAGTGGCTCCACTTTGTGTTCAGACATCAATATAGTGCACGTAGAGAAAGACTGTCGTAATGTCTTCTTCAACACCTTAATAGTTCTGAAACCAAAGACAACGCAAAGCCACCATTATTTACCATGATTTGAATTCATTGTACTTGGGCTTAACAAGCAGTGATGTGGGGACTCACATTGGATCAAGGTGGGCACTAGGCTCATCCAGGAGGAGGACACGGGCTCCGCTGAGGATGGAGCGAGCCAGACAGATGAGCTGCTTGTGGCCGTTGCTCAGTACATAGCCTCCGTATTCAAGCTGGAAGTCCAGTTTGTCTGGAAACTGCTCAATCACTGTCTTAAGACCGACCTTCACACATGAACACAGAAACAACTGTAAGTCATGCAAATACTGTCAGCAAAGCATCAGTTCGCTAGATGATTAATTAGGATTGCTTGGTTGATCATATCGATCATATTCACAATATTTTAGACCTAATGATCTGCCGTCATTAAAGCTGCAGTAGGTAACTTTTGTAAAAATATATTTTTTACATATTTGTTAAACCTGTCATCATGTCCTCACAGTAGAATATGAGACAGATAATCTGTGAAAAAATCAAGCTCCTCTGGCTCCTCCCAGTGGTCCTATTGCCATTTGCAGAAATACATCGCTCCCGTTAAGAAACAACCACTCAGAGCTGCGGTCCGTAACTTTGTTTGTGTTCAAAATGTAGAAAAATGTATATAATAAGCAAGTACACCATGAATCCATTTTCCAAACAGTGTTTTTAGCTTGTCCTGAATCACTAGGGTGCACCTATAATTAGAGGTGCTCCGATCACGATCGGCCGATTGTTAATGCGCATCTCGTCAGTAAAGCCGGTTTTCTTATCAGCGGTTAATTCCATCAGGTGCGTGATTTCACATAGAGCATCTGTTACTACACAGAGCCATTGTTAACTGAGAAGATGCGCCAAAAAACGCTGAAAATTAACGTGATTTGCGCATCTTCTCTATTAACAACGGCTCTGTGTAGTAACAGCTGCTCTATGTGAAATCACGCACCTGAGGGAATTAACCGCTGATTAGAAAACCGGCTTTACTGACGAGATGCGCATAACGATCGGTCGATCATGATCGGAGCACCCCTACCTATAATAAGTGTTTATATATGGACTATTTTAGATTGCTTTGGGGATGCCGCAGCGGAGTAACCCAGTACCTTTGTGATTCTTCATAGACATAAACAGAGAGAAGTAGTTCCGGCTACAATGTTCTTCCGCAGGACGCAAGCAGTTCTGTTTATTAACCGCTAGAGCGTCAAAAGTTACCGACTGCAGCTTTAAATGACACTTGACTAAAAATAGAAATGATTTAGAATATAAATATTGTCATAAAAATTACACCTAAATTATAATTTAAGAAAAAGGGAACAAGATGAAGTGTGTCATGTCTGTGCCCGACATGACAACATTTAGAGGTTAACATTTAGCAATGGTTAACCTGTGTTGTTTGAAATTTGTTGTTGTCTGAATTATGAACTACACCCTTAACTGCTCAGTAGCAAATAAATTGTTACCATTGTCCCAGGAGCAGTTTCTTTGAATTGCTCTAGAAAAAAAGGGTCATGAAACCACTTGACCTCACAGTCATTGATCATTTGCTCTGGATACACCCACCTCCTCGGTGACCCGCCAAAGCTCCTCATCACTATGACAACCGTAAGGGTCTAGGTTCGTGCGGAAAGGTCCCGAAAAGATGAAGACTTTCTGTGGTGGTGTGGAAGGAGATATTTACAAAAATATATCATGAGATGTTATGGAGAGAGAGGATGACTGCCGTTACCTGAGGCATCACACCAAAGGCTTTCCTCCACTTCTGAAGTGGAATTTTGTTCCAGTTGACCCCGTCGATGGAGATATCACCATCTGTGTAAACCAGCTTCAAGAGAGCATTGAACAGAGAACTCTTCCCAGAACCTGTTCGGCCCAAGATACCCACCTGAAAAAGATGATCAATCTGACCTGAAATTTCACAATAAAACGAAACCTGTGAACGGATTTACATGCTATAGAAGTGCATCTTCAGCAATACATGGAATATATTCTGTTAGAAGCTTGGACTAGAAGCCAGTCTCACAATATACACCACAGAACTCAAAGAAGATATAAGGCTGAACACATGAGACTCTTTAGCTAAGTTGCTATTAGTTACCCATCGTCTACAGTGTTGTACAAAGGCAAAATGCAGTAACTTTGTCAAAACCGAAATCAAGTCTCGTGACTTGGCTCAATTATGCTCAGATTTTGAAAAAGATATACAAAATATAAATAAATTTGGTGTTGGTGTAGTTACTGCATTTCGCCTTTGTGGGGCAGTACAACCCAAACATCCACAAGTTAAAGCTCTGGGGTTGGAGATATAATTTAAACCTGAAAATAAAAATAAAGTTTTAAGATTTTGGAAAATATAAAGCAAAATATTAATAATAATAATTAAATAAAATTAAGACATAAGAAATATTTCCAGTTCTAGATTCTGTATTTCCATCGCTAGGCTAATAATCAAATCTAAAACAAATCTGTGACACCGAATTTAAAAAACGTCTTTACACAAAAAGTCAAATGTGATGCAGAAAATACAATTTGTAAAGAAAAACCAATAATATTTTACTTTTAGACCCCACTCTTTAAAAGCATAATTCAAGCTATAGCCCGTTGTAATTTCATGCTGTGAGACAATTCTTTTACAGAATTTGATGAAAGGTTTGTGTGTTAGAGTTTATTTTTCTGAAACATTAGAATTTTAAGCCTGGTTTAGAGTTAGAGTTTAAGCCTGGAAATTGCTAGTACGTACCCTCTGTCCACCCTCCACAGTGAAGGAGAGGTTCTTGAGGACAGCGTGACCCCCTTCTGTGTATTTGACTGTTAAATCCTGCACATCGATCTGACCGCGGTTGGGCCAGCTTGAGTTGGCCCGTGCATCGGCGTTCTCGATAATCAGATCGGAGCATTTGCTTTTGTCCGGTTTGGGTGTCTCAGACGGCAGGTCGATGAACTTAAAAACCCGGTCAACAGAACGCATCTGGAGGAAGAAGGTATGATGTAATCAGGTCCACTGAGGTCTAAGCTGCATTTGGTTTGTTTAGCCTTTAAATGATGCTTAGCCTCTGTGTTTGTGTGTGCGAGTACAAATGTGCACACAGTTACACCATGTGGCAAAAATAAAGTGCCACTACTGTATAAATACGTGATTGTAAACTGTTCTCCTGATAGGGTCATAGTGAAGGAAAACAAAATGTTCTGAACCTTGATAAGCCCCGTCAGTGTTTCCCTGACTTAAAAATAAAACCCGCTCAGACAATATATTCAACAGCATTACAGAACAGGACAAATTCTGCAGTTAAGAACAAATGAAAAACATGCCGTTTTAAGGGAGGAAAACCAAAAGGGCACGTACCATTCCATCTACCGCAATGCTGGTGGCAACACACCACTGGAAGGTGCCTAGAATGAGCATTGCCAGGCATATGACGATACCAATCTCGCCCGGTTTATCCTCTATGGAATAACGCACAAACAAGCAAGTATAAACATCAAGTGCAAGGTTGCTCACAATGACCTCACTTCTACTCTTCAAAGGCATTTTCCAAGCACTGCTCACAATTACCTCTTGATAAAACAAATTGTCTGTAAAACCCACTAAATCAAGCGTTCACTGGCTTTTTGGACACCGTCAAATAAACAGTGGCATCCGCTCACTCTACATGCTCTACTGTTCACTCTTGCCTAACTACAGATGGAGGAGTGCTCTTACGGTTGGTTCCTACCGCAATCCAGGCGGTCAGCGTGAAAAAGAACACAAAGAGGATGTCGGAGCGGAAGAGGAACCATCGTAGGGTCGACAGGTAGAGGAACCAGGTGGCTGTGTGGGTGTTGAGGGTCTTGTGGAACAGGTTCTCGAAGTAGGCCTGCCGCTCAAAGGCCCTGATGGTCCACAAACCCTTCAGCGAGATGATGAGGTGGGAGAAAATGGGGCTACGAGCTGTGATGAGAGAAGAATTGAAGATGTCAACATGTATATTCATTTACTTTGAAATCTTCTGAAGCAATGGCTTTGTGTGACAAACAAAGCAAAAGAGTCATGGAGTGCATTCCTCCTCTGGAGCACCCCTTTATTCTGGTCTACAGGTCACTTTTAGGATGATTTTTTGGGGGTTGACACCCTTCTCTATATAAATCATAATTTATGTTTATAATTTATACTTTTATTCAGCAAGAACACATTAAATAGATCAAAAGTGACAGTAAAGGCATTTAAAGTACAGTATAATGCTACAAAACTATTTCATTCCACATAAATGTTTGAATATTTGAACTGTTTAAACAATGTTTGAACTTTCCGTTCATCAAAGAATTCAGAAAAAAAAAATGTACCACAGTTTCAACAACATCAAGCAACTGTTTTTCAAATTTGACATTAATAAAACATTTCTTAAGAGGCAAATCAGCATATTAGAATGATTTCTAATAAAGCATTTTCAATTAAGTTTTTAATTTTTAGGTCAACTATTACCTTTAACTGTCAATATCAAGCACTTACATTTTGCCATCATCTGTGCCACACATTTCCAAAACCAGAAAGGGTCAGGAAAAGGAAGGAAGAAATAAAAGTCCTGCCCTCTGTCCTTTATTATGACCTCATAATCAAAATGAACTAATCCACAAGTTCATTAAGTTTTTCTCATTCACCACGGCTTTCCTTGCAACATTCCTTTCCATTTCTATAGACAAGACAATGCATTTAGTTCCTCTTGTCTGAAAAACAAAAGGGTTGAGCAGTTTTCTGGGATCGCCGCCATAAAGCTTGTTGCTCATCAGTTGTGGATGATGAGTGAATGATATCAGGATAGCAGCAGAGGAAATCCCTGGTCGGGTTTTTGCTAACCCAATATTACAAAGTACGGAAAGCCCTAGTTGCTTTCTCTGTGGCTCTAGATAGGCTGACAGTAGGAAGATCGTTGACAATTGAGGCTAGCAGGAGTTTTCTTCCTCTCTGGGTTACAGAGAGACCAGCAGAAATGGGTCTGCCTTATTCAGAGATGTAATAGACCATAGAAGACTGGTTGAGAAACAAAGCTCTGACATCCCACCCATGCCCTTTTCCTTTCCTTTGAGATATCCTTTTCTCTTTCTGGTTGAATCATCCATCCTCTGCTCCTCTCCTGTTTTTAGACCTACCAATGACCTCCCATCAGTGCCTTGTCTAACTGGCCTTCTGATCCCTGGCAGCAAGCCACACGCCAGCACGCCAAGTGCGTCAGGAATCCCTTTGCCAACTGCACAGACGTATCTAACAACTGCATGCAAAGAATGCACACACTATCTGACCTTACCTTCTGTCTCCAGCTGTTTAAGCTGTTGACCCGTGCGGAGAAAGTACTTCCTCATCACGATGAAAATAACGGCCAGGGGAGTAGCTGCAAGGAATATGTACGGCCTCACAATGGACACCACAAGAATACATCCAACCACCACCACAGTCAGCTGTGAATAAATATTTTCATTCAGTAAGGATGTATTAAACTGACTTTCAAATAAATTGTATTTTTGTTCTCAAGAAACATTTGTGATGTGATATATATAATTGTGTGTGTGTGTGTGTGTGTGTGTGTGTAAAACTGAAAAACAAAAATTTGTCATGAATTACTCAAGATTTAAACAAGGCATTTTGACAATAGAAGTTATCAAAGGAGTTAAAAACCTGGACAAAGTCAAACATGAGGAGAGGAAGCATGTCATCTATGGTGGCCATGTCTTTGGTGAACCTATTCATGATGCCACCTGTAAAAATAATATTGGGATACAAACAGTAACGTATTAAGTCAGAAACTGGACTGGTGGAAATATGGTTTACTTTTACTTATTTCAGCCTTACATAACACTGACCCGTCTTCATGGTGTTGAGCACAGACATGGGTGCGCCGAGAACAGCATGCAGCATCTTCTGGTGCAGTTTCTTGGAGATTGTGATCATCGTGTGCACAAACGGAAGACCCCGGAAAAATCCCATTGCGAGGAGGCTCTCTGACGTGGCCACGTAGATGTAGAGAATGTAATAGCTGCCTGTCGGTGTCACGATGATGGCATTTTGTTTTTCAGGTGAAGACGTGTTGGAGTACTTTGTAATATTTGGCTCAACTCGTTGATGCTCTTCATTCCAAAGTTCACTGCAACAAAAAAAATTGAAAATGCAGTATTTTGTGGATTGATTAAAATGAACTACATATTATTATTATTGAAGAATGCTTGACAGCAAAAGAGTTTAGTTCTACCTAGAAGAGCAGATCACTGGAAAATGAGGTAAGGAAAAACACTTACTCAGTTATCAGCAAAATCCCTGCTACAGATCCTGCAACCTGAAAACACACAACAAAGAATTAAGGTTAGTAAATCTAGATCCACAAAAAGCTTGGGGTCTGTAAGATTTTTTTAATGTTATTGAAAGAACTGTTTTCTATTGTAATATATTTTATGCATTTAAAATGTATTTTATATCTGTGCTGGCAAAGCTGAATTTTTTCAGGATTGAGTTCAAATAAACAGCACTTATTTAAAATCTTTATTTGAAGTCATTAATGTGGCTTTTGATCTTTGATCTGTAATGTCACACTTTCATTTTTGCTGAATAAAATGAATTTATTTTAACGAATAAAGAAATCTTTATAATCGTGGAAACACATCAACAATATTAACTTGTAATGCAGAACATATCAGAACAGATTATATCAGATTACCTCAATTGCAGCAATAAGGAAGATGAAGATCAGAACATACAGAAGGCTTTTATTATTTGACACATATCTGACATATGTGTTCCACTTTGCTGTTTCGAATACCTCCTCTTTTTCATCTATTTCATTAACTAAGCAAGCCTGCAAGTAGAAGCAAATCAGATGAAGTTAAAGCCTAGTATGTAAAGTAATATGTTGCAGTAAGTGCAAGAAATTTCCACACCTCAATGTTCTCTTCCTGTAGGACCCCGGTGATGTCATACGTGCTGTCTGACAGACGGCGAGCATAGATGTCCAGCTCAGATGCCAGTTCGCTTTGAGGCACGACGGACAGCCGTCTGCGGAAAGATGACTGCAGGTGGTCACGACGGCCCTGGCCTTGTGCATTGGTCATGAACGCTAACACAGACTGCCTCCGCTGACCAGCCATATGCACTCCATGGTTATGATACACGTCGCTCCCCATAAAGGACTCATCCACGAGCTCGTTCTCTGGCACCAGGGAGAACTTCCGGTCAGGTAATGTCCTCCGAACTTCTTCTTCAGGTATCTGAATGAAGGATGGCTTACGAGCAGCTCCAAGAGTGTTGACAATAACTGAAGGTTTTCTTTCATCCATGTACACAGGCATTGATGGGGCCACCTGGCGATAAGATGAGCGTTCAGGCCGCATGCCTGCGCTCTCATCCACCGAGACGCGGTGGAGAGTCTCTGTGAGGATGGAGCAGCGGCGCTCTGCACTGACATTGTCATAGGCCTCCAAACCCAAAAGCAAAGAGCTGAAATCAGGCCGTTCTGACTGAAGCTCTGAAAAGGTGCCATAGAAAAAACTTTCACCGTTGTGGAGCAGTAGGATCTTATCAGCCCGCTTTAAATGCTCAATCTTATTTGTTACCAAGATGCGTGTCTTAGAGGCCATCAGCTTACACAGACATCTGGGTAAATGAATAAAAATGAGGTTATGCAGTAATATTTCGGACATTTAAGCTAAAATTAACTCCAATAGAGTATGTGTTGTTGTCTCTTTTCAGTTTAGCCTCATTCACTGGTGAGAAGTCATAATTCAATTGATATTTGTTTATAGAGCGCAACAGTACCTGCCAGCTTTTTTAGCAGATTTGTTTCTGGAAGTATTTTTCCCATTAGTATTTACAAAAAGTTTAAGAGTCATAAGCCATTAACCGAACTGAGCAACTAGGCAGTGAACATTACAAACAATTATTATTTTTTTTGCAGAATCATAGGTAATGTTATTTTTACTAGGAATCCCATGGTTAACCTGTTAAATGTCACCCCGTCCCGTATACGGGACGCCTACGTTGACTATACTATATTACAATCAAATTTAATCTAATCTTGACAAACTATATATCGTTGGAAAGGTCTAAGACTCCCAAATATTTATTATACCAATATGTTTTGTTAATAATTATGTTGGAAAAGTAATAGATCAATTTATGACAAGAGTGCACCCTCAGAAATCTACATTACAAAAGGAGTTTTGACCTTTGTTTAAAAAAAAGACTTCACATTTTAGAAATCATCAGAAGTTATATATCACTTGAAAACATAAAATCTCAAAATTCATCCTTTAAAACCCATTTTAAAATCAGACATTGCATTACCATGTAAATGGCACATCAAAATCATGTTACAAAATGTTTTCAGTCATGAATTATAAAAATTTAGGTTTGTATCATGCACATTCAAGTCTATCTTCAAAAACGTGAGTGACAGTTATCAGGTTAAACATGATTATTTAAAAAAAATTATTTGAAAAATGCATTGCTGATGCCTTCAATAAAAGCAATATACCATCGAATAATAACCTCATTGTAGGTCTGTCTTTGATTATAATTTTCTTTTGCAAATTTTTTTTTTTTACTTCTGGAACCTGTTGCACACTTATAACACAGTTGCACACTTATAACTTCAGATGGAAATTTGAAAAAAAAAAAAAAAAGTTGTTTGTTTAATGCACTTATGGAGAATTTGTTTTTATTATGTTTGGACAAACAAATTCTACCACATCGGAAAATATGCAAAAAACAATCTCAGAATTAATGAAAGTCAAAATGCTACGATAAAAATTGGGTAGTTAAATATTTATTTAAAATAAACCATATGCATACTTGTCAAATATTTCTTTTTCTGTTGCAATATCCAGGTGAGTAAACGGTGCGTCAAGTAGGTAAACATCAGCATCTCTGTAAATAGCCCTGTGCAGAGAAAATGATATTACTTAATAACATTTTCAGATACCTATTTTTAACTAGTGACAATCTGATAATTGAAATACAAATTAAGTTTATTTTAAGATAAACATAGTTTATTCAGTAAAACTATTTAATAAACTATTTAAAGGAATATCGTAATATTGTAAACTCTGCACACTATAATAAGATGTACCAAAAATATAAATGTATTATGTCAAAGTTATGTGACAACAGCGCTGACACAGGAAAGCTTTCGTACAAACAATACAAACAAACAAACAATAAAAGCTTGTCAAACCCTCATTTTATTTATGGCTGCAGCAAGATTGTATTGAGTTGTAAAATTTAACATTGAGTTTATGGCCATGTAAATCCAAAAGAGATCCAAGAACAAACTTCCTGATGTGAAAGTTATTAAAAAGCCCTGCATATATGATTTACTCTTTCCCCTAAAGTTATGTGGGAAAGAGCAGCCATGGGGAAAGTGAGGACTCCAGCGTGGTTTAAACATCAGGTGCTGTTGTACATTTGAGGAGTTGAGAGATGTTCGAGGGGAGTGAGGAAATGTGTGACATACCTGGCTAGAGCCACACGTGCCTTCTGACCCCCACTCAGGTTTAGACCCCCCTCAGCCATAGGCGTCTTATCCTTCTCAGGAAGAACAGCCAGATCCTAATAGAAAACAGACAATATCGTCATACAGAGCAAAGGGAAGTAAGATGGAAATGCCATTTTGAGAAATTTATGGAAAACCAACCACGACATGCTATTTTACAACAGAACACAGACACAAGACAACACACACTTACAGCAGAAATAAATGTTAAACTGCAGGTTTTTCGTACTTAAAAACCCTTTTGACATAAATTAATGGAAACACTCATGCTTAAAAAAAAATGTAACCACCTAAGATGGTTTGTTGGTCTTAGCTTGCTGCTTATTGGTTGACTAGCCAGGCTAGCTGACAACTTCCCAAAACCCCTCTAAAACCAACAGACCAGCCTGATTATATTAGTCTTGTTTAAGCTTTTCTTCTTAGCAGTGACCACATAACACTTGAGACGAATAATTCCAAATGTAGTAAGTACTTACCTTGTCATCAACTCTGTTTGTCCGTTTTAGGAGCATTAAAAACAATAATTAAATGCAGTGATGCACTAAGAAAGATTTTTTAAACTCTACACAAACAAATCAGTGGGAAGCACTGGAGCGCCACTGTCTTTAGGTTTACTGCTCAGACACAACATGAATAAGGACTAAACTGTGAGTATATCAGTGCCACAAAGGAAATACATGGATAACAAAAGCCCACTAAACATGGGTGTTTAGACCTTACATTTTAAACTCTACAAATACATTTATTGGATCCTGCTAGTCTTGCTGTCTGCATTGAAAGCTTGTTTCTAATGCGTGACTCAGAAAGATTAAGTACGCTGGGAAAGCGTAAGTGTCAGTCTATCAGCATAAACTGAATAAAGACTTATTATGTACAGTAAACAACAATACTTTTCAGCTTCTTGCTAGTTAGCACACAGACGGCTAATTTCTCACACTCACACAATATCAACCTCACGCTGCTCTTCTGTTATTAGAGTCTGGATATTTCGTAAAACAGTCATAAATTGTGCTTTTAATCACCATTTACTGAAAAAATATGCTTTTCTTCCTATGGGAACTGACACAGCCTGTAAAAGTCCCAGACTCACTAGTCAGAAACACACTATGTTATTAATTGCAATTATACATCTAAGAAAATAATCTAAACTAAATAAATTTTATATATATTTATATATAATATTATAACACAGCAATACATAAAAATATACTTTTTAAACAGCAAATAATTGGCATTGTATATAAAAAAGGTAAAAACGCACTAAAAATACATGTTTTGTGTGACTTATTTAGAGAAAATATTTTTTTGATATTTTCTTCTTCTTGTTTTCAGCCTAAAATGTATTAGTTTTGTCCGATTTATGCTTAAAACATGAAAAATTTTGTGAAGAAAAAAAAACAATCATTAATTCACTATGTTCTCAGAAAATGTGAAATCTTTGTCATTGTGAATATAATTTAAGTTTTTGCAGTATTTGCAAAGCCTTACATTATGATTTTCGCTAGACAAATCTCTTCCACTAGCACGGATAAATCTCACTTATCATCCTAATGTCTGGACATGAATGTGTTATCAGCAGATCTCCTGACCGTCCTTTCATGTAAGATTCAGTTAAACAAGGGGGCCTGTCACTCAACACTTTGGCTGCTGATAGTTGCACATGATTGGCTGATTTGGTATCGAGAGATTGAGGGTGAGGGGAGAAAACCATGAGCAGAGTTCTATATCTAACAAAGGTTCTCAGTTCAAATGCCAGGTGAACATTCCATGTAGAAAGAGAGAGAGAAACAGAGAAAGGGAGAGAGAGAGAGGGAAGACAGAAACATAACAAAGCAGGAGCCAAAAACATGAGAGAAGACAAAGAGGAGGACTAGTTAGATTGAGAAAAGAGATGAGTGAGGTCAGGCAATATACAAGTGCATCTCAAAAAATTTGAATATCATGGAAAAGTAATTTACTTTCTTATATACTAGATTCATTGCAAACAAACAGAAATATTTCAAAAGTTTTTTGTTTTAATTCAGATGAATAACAGCTTAGGAAAATTAAAAACGCAGTATCTCAAAAAATTAGAATATTTTCTCAAAGATCAATAAAAAAAAAAAAGATTTACAAAACAGAAATGTTCAACATCTCCAAAGCAGGTTTAATTATGCACTTAATACTTGGTTGGGGCTCCTTTTACATGAATTATTGCTTCAATGCAGCATGGCATGGAGGCGATCAGCCTGTGGCATTGCTGAAGTGTTATTGAAGTCCAGGTTGCTTTGATAGCTGCCCTCAACTCCTCTGTATTGCTTGTCAGATGTTACTTATCTTCCTCTTCACAATAGACATAGACTCTTCACATAGATCCTCTGTGAGGTTCAGGTCAGGTGAGTTGGATGGCCAATCAAGCACAGTAATATCATTGGTCATCAAACCACTTGGAAGTGGTTTTGGTACGTTGGGCATGTGCTAAAGTCCTGCTGCAAAATGAAATCAGCATCTCCATAAAGTTTGTCAGAAGATGGAAGCATAAAGTGCTTCAAAATCTCCTGGTAGATGGCTGCACTGACTTTAGACTTGATAAAACACAATGGACCAATTCCAAAAGATGTCATGGCAACCCAAATCATCACTGACTTCAGAAACTTCACACTGGACTTTGGATTATTTGCCTCTCCAGTCTTCATCCAGACTCCAGATCTTGATTTCCAAATGAAATGCTAAATTTACTTTCATTTGAAAAGAGGACTGTGGACCACTGAGCAACAGTCCAGTTCTTTTTCTCCTTACCCCAGGTGAAATGTTTCAGGCGTTTTTTCTGGTTCAGGAGTGGCTTGGTTTTAGGAATGTGACAGCTGAAGCCCTTTTCCTGAAGACGTCTGAGTGTGGTTACTCTTGATGCGCTGACTCCGGCTTCAGTCAACTCCTTGGGAAGCTCTCTTGAATTGGCTTTTGCTGACAATCTTCCCAAGGCTGTGGTCATCCCTGTTCCTTGTGCACCTTTTCCTTCCACACATTTCCTTCCAGTCAACTTTCTATGAATATATTTTGATACAGCACTCTGTGAACAGCCAGCCCTTTCAGCAGTGACCTTCTGTGGCTTACCCTCCTTTTGGAGGGTGTTGATGATTGTCTTCTGGACAACTGTCAAGTCAATAGTCTTTCCCGTAATTGTGGTTGCATGATCTAAACTAACCCAAGAGGTACACAGTATTTATAATCAAAATTAATCAAACTATTCAAGCTCAAAATGGAATATTCAATTTTTTGGAGATACTGCATTTTTTTTAAAGCTGTAAGCCTTAACCATCAGAATTAAAACAAACAAAGTCTTAAAATATTTCAGTTTGTGTGCAATGAATCTAGAATATTAGAAAGTTTTTTTTTTATTAAATTACAAAAAAATAAAGACATTTTCCATGATATTCAATTTTTTTTAGATGCCCCTGTACTGTAGACATAGGGACTGAAATACAAATAGAGAGAGAAACAAATGTAAAGAAAAAAATACACAAAGGTAGAAAAATTGGAGATGGGAGTAAAACTAAGGAAATGAGAGAGACAAAGGGTGGACTGAAGAGCATTAATCTGTCAGTACCTCCTCGAGCTGGCATGCTTTGACCACACTCTTGTAGCGAAGCTCATCATAGGTCAGACCGAAAAGGATGTTGTCTCGGATGGTGCCAGGCATGATCCAGGCTGTTTGGGAGGAGTAGGAGATTCGACCACTGTGTCGGATCTTCCCAGAGGAGGGAACCAGCTCTCCGAGGATGCTCATCAACAATGAGCTCTATAAATACAGGCATTATGTCTGAACAATGACAACATTACAGTTTCCTTTCAGCAAATGTTTGCTTTCTTTTAAACAGCTTGATTTACTCATCCTTTTATATTTTAGCTTATTTGTCAGCTTATTAAAGGCTTCACATTGTAGTTTAATAGGCCTTTCATTTATTCGCTATAATTGTTAGAATTGTAAATAATTCGTTGGAATTGTTTAGTCTCTTTTCCTACACAAATTTCTGACTGAAAAGAAGTAGACAGACATTTATATTATCAGCAAGACTTTCATCAATTTAAATAAATTATATAAAATTAAATTCTATTAATAATAATAAATATATAATATAGTTTCTAAAATAAATAATAATAAATAACGTATAATTGTATTCATATAAATAATTAATATATTATTTCAAATTTCAGTACAACTTGCATTGATATATATTTAGGACGAATTTGAAGATAACGGCAAGCAATCCTACCTTCCCAGAGCCCATAGAACCAGTAACAGCCAACATCTCTCCTTTCTTCAGGTTCAAACTGATGTTCTTCAATACGGGAGTCACATATAGATTGGTAAAGAAGAGGCCTGCATCTCCATTGTGATGGCCATTAGCTTTGTTCTCCTGTTTTATCCTTTCTAAAAGTTCACCAGGACCCTGAAGAAACACAGACAGAGATTATTTACACTGCACTACCCACGCACACTGAATAATAAAAAAACACAGTGATCAATCCTCTCTCTTTTTCTTTAAATGATGAAAAGGAATACAGTTTAGAATATCGCCTAATGTAGTTTAAGTACGTGACAGTCTCACTGAAACAGAACCGCACATGTTTCCAGGGAAGGGTTGATGAGAGAAGGAGGACCTGGCAAATCATTGTCCTTAGTTAGGCTTCATCAATCTTGTAACTACTGAACTGAACAATGCAATTCAAATACAGTTAGACTAAGAAACAGTCAACAGAGTGTACTGCAAATTAGTTAATTTAACTACTCTAAACGTGCTTCTAATTATACAATAATTGAAAATAATCAAGAAACGAATCAGTCTTTTAAAAAAAAAAGGTATTAATAAATATATAATATTAAAAAATATCTCATATGATAAGATAGAATTGAAATTCAGAAGTGATGTTCTATAACTAGGACTACGGATGCTTAACTATACCTCATCCCAAGAAGCAGTCACATCTTTGAGTTCCAGCTCTGTGATGCTGAGATCATATTCCATTAACTTGTATTCCTCCTTACTAAGAAATTCCTTGAGGGAACAGGTAAGTTAAAGTTTTAGGTAGAGCTCTGGATACAGAGAAGACCACAGTAACAGCAACATTCTCTCAAAGTTCAGCACAGTTAAGTTCTAAGTGTTTTCAGAAATACAGTAGTACAGAGGACCGTTTTCCCTTTATTAACACCAAACCAGAAATGCTTTAATTTTATAGCTATATTATAGCAGATGTACTTTAGCATTATTTTATAAATTCAAATGACTAAAATGGTACTTTTTTAAAAATTCACAAACGATACAGTTGGTAGAAAAAAAAAACTTCCTCTCAATTTAAACAAATATATACTTTTTGCAAATAATTTGCAGTGTATGTAGTTCCATTACAAGCATCAACCACAAAAGTTGACATTAAAAGGGTTACTTCACCCCAAAATGACATTTTTGTCATTAATCACTTACCCCCATGTCGTTCCAAACCAGTAAAAGCTTTGTTCGTTTTCAGAACACAATTTAATATATTTTGGATGAAAATCAGGAGGCTTGTGACTGTCGCATTGACATTAAAGTAAATTACACTATCAAGGTCCAGAAAAGTATGAAAAGCATTATCAGAATACTCCATCTGCCATGAGTGGTTCAACAGTAACATTATGAAACGACAAGAATATTTTTTGCAAGCGTAAAAAACGAACAAAATGACTTTATATTTAACAATTTGTCTCCTCTGTGTCTCTCTGCATCACCGTTGTGGCGTTTTGGAGAATATGAGCTGAATGCAGGCAGCTTACGCTCTTCTGTGTCAGCCGCACTACACAGATGTACTGTTTTAATTTGAATTAAAGTGTAAATACACACAGAAAACATATCCTTGTGGCACTTCTGACAACAGTATAGCGTTCGCAGTTTGCGTTTAGTGGATATTCTCCAAAATGGTGCTACGGTGATGCAGAGAGACACAGAGGACACAAATTGTTTCATTAATGTACAATGTCTCTGTCAACTAAATAAAGTAAAAAAAATTTAAGTTGTTATTTTTGTTTTATTCATGTACAAAAAGTATTCCCGTCGTTTCATAATGTTACGGTTGAACCACTGATGGCAAATAGACTATTCCGACAATGCTTTTCATTCTTTTCTGGACCTTGATAGTGTTATTTATTTGGCAGTCTATGCGACAGTCACAGGCCTCCTGGTTTTCATCCAAAATATCTTGAATTGTGTTCTGAAAACGAAAAAGCTTTTACTGGTTTGGAACAACATGGGGGTAAGTGATTAATGATAACATTTTCATTTTGGGGTGGAGTAACCCTTTAAATACATAAATTATGTTTTTCATTTATTTTAAAAAAGTGTAATTATTATAATCATCTGAATCCCCTAATATTTTTAAAGTCGGAATTTATGGTTTAGCATACAGAAAGGGTTCAAGAGAATGGGCTACATTTGTGCTAGTTTTAAAGTGTGAAGACTCACTTCAATCTTCCAAATAAGCCGCATAGAGTCGTACCACATCTGAATGGAGCCGGGCAGTTGTCGAGTAACAGTCATACGCAGCACCATACAGTAGGAGAGAGTTGTGAATATGCGACGCAGGTTGATACCGCGGCTGAGGGCATGAGGAACGACTGCGGCAACAATCACAAAGATGGCTGAGAAAAAGTATGCCGAGCTATAAAAATATCGCAGGGAGCCAATCTTCCTGGTCAGCCTCACCTCATCCCTAAAAAAAGTTTACAGGAAGAAAGAATGACAAACATGACCCTCAAGTCCCTCAAGGCTCAGATCTTGCACAACTTTTGCTCAACCAAATTATGAGAAAGAACCAAAGTATAAAAGAACTTCACTTACTATTAAAGAAGCAAGAACTAAAGCATTAGGAGAGAAATCTACTTAACTGAAATATCAACTGTAACTGTTTTTACAAAGTTCTCAGTTGAGTACATTTGCCAAAGTTTCTGAAATATTTTCAGAAATTTGTTTAAGGCACTTTTAACTTGATTACTTTTTTTTTTTTTTTTACTTGATTACTATGATTAATATATATATATATATATATATATATGCACATTCTACTGTTCAAAGGTTTGGTTTAATTTTTTTTCTTTTACTCAGCAAGAATGCATTAAATTGATGAGAAGTGAGAAAACTTTTTTGTTTGAATAAATTCTGTTCTTTTGAACTTTCTGACATTGATAACAATAGGAAATGTTTCTTGAGCACCTATATATCATAAGATAATGGCTTCTAACAACTTTTACAAACATTAACAAATATTTTAAAATAGAAAACTGCTATTTTAAATAATAATACTTCACAATATTACTGTTTTTACCATATTTTTTGATCAAATTAATGCAACCTTGGTGAGCAAAATAGACTTATTATTAAAAATATTTAAAAATTTTTACCAACTCCAAAGTTTTGAAAGGCAGTGTATAAACTTTCTATATACTTCTCTTTCTCTCTCTTTTGGCTGCTCCCATTAGGGGTATCAATAAACATTACTTTCCTCTATTTCCATTTTTTTTCCCACATGGAAGTCAATTCATTGTAATCTATCTCAGATAAGTATATATAAGTATATGTAAGTATATATATAAGTAAATGGCACGTTAAAAATAAAAGTTTGTCAGACATTCTCTTCTTGATAGTCAAAGGCCTGGTTACGCAAAAGCACAAAAAAAGAGCAGAATATCCAACAGAATTTTTAGGGTCTTACTGTCTGATGTTTTTGATGAGGGTCTCCATTATCTCCTCCCAGCCATAGGCCTTCACTGAATGAAGGTTTTCCATGATCTCTGAGGTCAGAGCCAACCGTTTATTAGTCAGTAGCACCTTTTGTGCTCTAAAGGAAGACAGAAAAAGGCAGAAACTTGTAATGAAGTGTCTGTTCTTCTTAGAACTTCACATCCTGTACATAATACATCTGACTAATGTCTACGATGGTGTCTTTTGAATGAAGGCACTGAATACAGACAATAACATACTGAATTCAAATTGATTGTGAGTTTGTGTGTGTCTGTTTACATCTCTCAAAGGCACAAGGCTACCCAGCCTCCTGATTACAGGAGCAGAAGTGAACTACCTGTCCCAACTCTTCAAAGCCTTTAACCAGCATGAATCACAGCTGGAATGTGTGTTTCTGTGGGAGCATATTTGGAGAGACTTCTCTAAAACAAAGCTGTGCCTGTTTGAGTCTGACAATGGGAACATCTTGGGGCAAGATTCACTTTTTGTTGTTACGATGTAGGCTAAATACTTACTTGTAAGGACCCATTTTATGTGAGAGAAAGGCCTGCAAGACGCCCAGCAAAGAGATAGCGGCAAGTGCACAGAAGCTATTGACATCAATGAGTTCCCAGATAAGCCCTGTACACAGGATGCATTGCAATGGTGATATCCATACAAAATGGGCCATACCCAGGCTCTATACCAAAAACAAAAAAACAAAAAAAGAAGAGGATGATGAAGAAGAAATACAACACGAATAGTATTAAACATTAGTAATTAATTAAAAACAAAAATCTTTATTTATTCATGTATGTCAAAAGCTGAAGTCTAGGAGCCTCTGCACTTTTTCAGTGGTAGAAAACATAAGAAAACCATCTCACACATTCCAAGGAAAGGACACTTACAGAGTGTATCAATATTCGACACATTGGCTCTACCTTCTTGGGATGTTCCAGAGCTCAGCTACGCTCCTCAATGAAGCATTATGCTAAATGTAATGCTCAGCCAACAAGTTAGCAGCAGTATATTCATTTCTAATGGTCAGCCTCTTTACAAATGGGCATACACACACTACCGTTTAAAAGTTCGGGGTTCTGTCGGATTTATTTTTTGTAAGAAATAAATACAGTAGAGACTTTCATATTCTTACAGAAGACTTCTATTTCAAACAAATGCGGTTCTTTTGAACTTTCTATTCATCACAGGTTTCCACAATTAGAATGATTTCTGAAGAATCATGTCACACTGATTTATGTGAGACTTGAATAATGGCTGCTGAAAATTCAGCTTTGCCATCAAAGGAATAAACAAATAAACGTTTTTTTTTTTTTTTAAATTGCAATAGAATACAGTTCTTTTAAACTGCAATTGTAATTATTCATAATATTACTGTTTCTATTGTATTATTGAATAAATAAAATAAATGCATCCTTGGTGAGCATTTAAAAGAGTTCTTTCATTAAAGAAATCTAACCAACTAAAACTTTTGGATGGTAGTATTTATACATTCTAAAAACAAAATTCTGTAAAGTTAGGCCCCAATGTACTGTCAGTATAAAGGCATCTTTTGCTCATTTCATACTTGCCTGATCAAATTTACCCAAGCTGGCCGACATCAGACTGACCAGTTGACCTGTGCTTATCTTGTCCAAAACTCGGCTAGAAAGTTTCAAGGTCTAAGGGTCAAGATTAGGAGAAATTCATACACTTAATCCACTGTTATTTGAATATAATGATATTTTATTAAATATCTTGTGCTAATAATAGATGGCTTAAATCTGATCCATTATTTGAGGAAAGATATTGGTCTCAGAGATAGATGATAGCAGACAGAAATAACTAGACACAAACCTTTTTATAGATTATGCTAAAGAGTGCAATTCTGATCTGCATGCCCAGGCGGTGCAGCCCAAACATGGCAGGCTGGAGCAGGAGAAAGCGGGCAGTGAATAGCAAGCCAAGACCAAAGGCAAGAAAGTAACCATCGGCTCGCTCCGGTTCATGGACTGGGTCAAATGATGCAATTATCCGCCCTAAAAGCTGTGGCTGCACGGTTTTTGTAGCCTCCTGAAAAATAGTAAAACTTATAATTACTATTTACAGAAAAGCATCAATATAAACTGATGCCCAGTGGATAAGACTCATGCTTTTGCTGTGAGAGACCCAGGTTTGAATCCACTGTGAGACACCAATGTGTCCCTGAGCAAGACACTTAACCCCTAGTTGCTCCAGATGTGTGCGACCTCTGACATATATAGCAATTGTAAGTTGCTTTGGATAAAAGTGTCAGATAAATGTAAAATGTAGAAGATCTAGCAAGAGGTTACCTGCAGTACACAGCTAGGAACCTAACAAAACTTCATGCATTTGAACTGTCTTGTACTAAGCTGTTGTATTTAAAGATCAACACTCCAATCCAAGAAAAGAAAAAAAGACAGAAAGAAATGATTTGGACACTTACGCCTATATATAGGAGGAAGCCAAATAACAGAAATGGTCGTATAAAGCATCGTGCCAGTGCTCGTAGTAGACTGGGCTTTTTCCTTCCAGATGCAACTTCTCTGTCCCATTCTCTGTTTAGGGAAAGAAAGAAAGCTGAATGGAACAGTTAAACAGCATCCACCCACCCATAATAAAACGGGTATAGTCCGCATTGTTTGGCGCACTCCTATATAACCAAGGTGATTTAGCGAACTTATTAAACAGAGCAAAGAGACCTTGACAAGCTTAGGGAAAACATTCAGATTCCCAGCAGTACTGCACAATAGAGGAATAACTGAAATGCTCATCATCTATCACTCACCAGGGGCCTGGCACTTTAAAAGGTCGCATTTGGTGCCCATTAGCTGGGCACTGGCACGGATGTATTGTGGTTTATGTGAGACATGGCATGGAAGGAACTTTACGGGTATGAGGCAGCGTGACATTTAAGAGGGTTGTCTACATTTTACTCTTCTTTTGCCCCTTCTTTTGTCTAAAAACATCACACAAACACACAAAGGTGTGCTATTTGGCTCTAGTGAGTAACAGGAGCTTTAAGGACACTGAAAGTCACAATAGAAACCAAGACTGTGAGTTCTGTTTCAGTCACTTCATTATGTAAATTTGCTCACTTTACAAAAATGTGAATCAAAGTTCTTTCATTCCAGTTCTGGTTACTGAATGGAGGAGACATTGAGAAAATATACTCAGCAATTAAAAACAAAATTACAGAGGAAATATCAATATATATTATTTTTAAATATGAAATTGTCCTTAATAGATAATAATAAATACATGCTCATGCAAATTAAATGGAATGCAACTGGAAATGCAATGAACACATTTCATTCACCCGGATAATGGGGTCTTTTCTATATGAGGGTATATGAGTAAATCAATTTTAAACAGTATTTAAAAAAAAATAGATAAATAAATAGAGTGTCAGGAAAAGGTGAGAACGAAAATACTCACTTCTCCAAACGCTCTGCAAGAATGTCTGCTGAATCTTGACTGGGAGCTTGATAAACATCAGATGGCCTCAGTTTCTCCCTAAAACCCTTTCTCATTATAGGGTTTGTCCACCTGTAAACAGTCCGAACAAATGTTTAAAACTTCAATATTGTGATTTAATTCTAATGAACTGTAGTTATTTTTAAGGAGATGTACGCATGGCTATTTTATGATAGATATTATTATGCACAGTTTTATAAACACGCTGGAGTCAGGACTAGTGTGTGAATTATTAAAATAACTCAATTTGATGCTGTTCTTGCACAAACATTTTCTTTAAGTCCCCTTTTGTGATTTTATGAAAACTGTGTTATGAAATTCTAAATAGCTGAAGGAAACCCAACTTCTCCTCAGTCGAACCCGGCTTCTGTTTGTGAACGTTTACTGTAGCCTGCTTGCTCTGGATAAAATAACTTTTGAACTTTTGAGGTTGTAGAAGCGTTGTCCGAAAAAACTGTTTAAAAGTGTTGCCTCTCCAGACGAAACACTTGTAAAGCAATAAAAAGAAAACTTTCTTCAGGGACCTCAAAACGAAGTATGAAATGAAATTATTTAAATGTTTCTATGAATATATCAGTCATCAGGTGTAGTCTGTGTAGCCTTCACATGTGAATACACTAGAAAATTTTGAATAAACAAGAAAAATATCTCTGGTAACCTATTTAAACACACACGTGTCCTAAGCACAACATTTTTGTTGTTGTTAGTACACACGTGGACACACAGAACATCTAAAACATTTCATATTTTGGTTGCATCTTACCAGAAAAAGTATTTTGAGAGGCAGCTGGCATCCTCCACAGGTGATCTCTGCATCCTAAAAGTACCCCGGTGGTGACACGCTTACATCGGGTGTCAGCTTAATGCGTCTCCGCTGAATAAAGTTCTCTGGCGCTGACCACCACCGTGCGGACAGTTCAACGCTGATATCGGCGAGATTCGCTGCCAGTATTTATATGATGAGGAGAATTTCTCGTGTGTTAAATCGTTAATGAGAGGTAACTCGCTTATAAAGAGCGCATACTGACAGCAGCGCTGTGATTCAGTGAGAGCAGGGCGCTCTCTCAGCCCCAAATGCCACACAGATCCATGTCATCCTCAAACTGTCAGTCTTTTACAGAGATGCTCACGTGTTGCTTTACAGGAGCAAGTGTCATGTCATCATCACATAATTCTCGTGGTGTTTGAGAACGAACGTCAATACTTTTAACACATGAAAGTCAACTGCAGCTGTTGTTTAATTTCGCACCTTTCCTTAGTTTGAAAAGAGATTGAAAATCTTACAATTTTAAAATAAAATAAAATATATAGAAGATAAGAGTTTGATAACTAATTTAGAAGAAATTATTTAGATGCTGCACTATTTCTGTCACAAATTAGAATATTTGCGACAATGGATATTTGTCGCAACACATAATCCATTGTAAAAAAAAACAAAAAAACAAAAACAAAAAACAATCAGATGTTTTTGCTTCCTCTGAAGAACAATATGCTCTTTTTAACTGTTAAATTATTATGGATAACATGATAATTTTAACCCAAATTAAAAAAACTTAAGCAAATTTGAGTTTGTGGAAACTTGGGCAACACTGAGTTTATGCGGCTTGCTGCTATACCATTAAAGCAAATATATAAAAAAAATTGCGTACCTATACAATTTGAAATATATATATATATATATATATATATATATATATATATATATATATATATATATATATATATATATATATATACGTTTTTTTTTTTTTTTTTTACTTCATTTTAACTTCACCTAAATTGTCCCAAACATTATGATTCAGGATTCTGTAAAAAGCCTTGATGATTGTGGAGCCATGCAAGTTATATAATTGTTTTGATAAGTCCAAGCAATGAGAAAGACAAACGCATGCTGTCTATTCAATGTTCCAACTCAGCGGGCAATTTTAACTAAACTGAGAAAGTTTTAGGTTTAAATTACAGCATGCATTAATTCACAAGAGCAGACTTTAGTAAATTGACAGGCATAACCTTACTGATTTGACTATACATGTTGGTTAAACATATTCCCGCAAATGCTGGAGTTATGTTTATCATGTCATTGGATAATCAGATTTTTTTGTTTATTATTTTGAATCTCATATATGTCCATCCATACATCCATTCTCTAAACTGCATTTGTCATGGGGACGTCGGAGTCTATATCAGTTACTCAGGGTGCAGATGGTGCAAGCAAACACCCTGGACACATGGCCAGTCAGGGTTTATACACTGCAAAAAATGCTTTCCAATTTTAGATATTTGTCTTGTTTCCAGCCGAAATATTTTAAAATAATTGAATCTTAATTATCTTGTTTAGGCCTATCCCATTGGCAGATTGTTTTGCTATTTTTCTGAGGGTAGGGGCGGGACGTTTAGACGAGCACTAGAGGCGGTTTAGCCAATCACAACACACTTGGCTAGCTAACCAATCAGAGACAATCGCCTATTTCTGAGGGAGGGGCTTCATAAAAGCAGGAAATGATCATCGTATTTCTCAAAGAAGGGCAAGAAGGGACAGAGCTGTGTGGATTAAAGGTAAATTATGTGAAAAAGAGCCAACAGTGAACCACCCATTTAAACTAGACCAGTGGTTCCCAAACTTTTCAACTCATGGCCCACACAACCAAACACATACGTTTGCGTGGCCCACTGCAAAAAAATTAACTGACCCCGCTATTGTTGGGTTAATAACTTAGTAATCAGAAGCTAGATTGTTAACTGTCTTTGTTGAATAAACTGGCAATGAACAGGAAATAACTCGGGCTGGCACATCTTGGCACAACTGCTGTTGTTCTGTAGCATATGCAGCAAAAATATCTAAGATAAATTGACGGTTTATTCTTAAACCAATCAGCGAGCTCGAATAGTGGAAGCATAGTTACAGTTTAATATTTAATATTTAAAACAATTTATATATTTAATATATTAAATGATGTTATGATGTTATATACAATTAAGTTTTGACTTAGACATTTTTACATGTATGAACAATATTATTAATTATTTTAATAGTGTATTGACAATAGTGGGACTCAGTGTGGTATAACAGCTCCAGTCAAGACTGCAAAGCCCTGCAGAGAGTTGTGCGCTTAGCTGAGGGCATCTCCGGGTCTGCTCTCCCCTCTCTGCAGGACATCTACCTCAAACGCTGCAAAAGCAGAGCTGCTTAAATCATCAAGGACTCTATCCACCCCAGTAACCATCTTTTCACTTTGCTGCCATTTGGTAAGTACTTCTGTAGACTGATGGCAAAAACCGAGAGACAGGAGGAGTTTCTTCCCCCAGGCCATCAGGCTCCCAAATTCAAAACCAGCCACTTAACATCTTCATGTCTCCATTTAATATTCACTTTATATACCACCAAATTATATATAATATCTAATTAAATGAAAAGCTTTTGTCAGTCTTGTGATTTTGGGGCAGATGAGCTCCTGAACATGATGAATGATGGAATATGCTCAGTCTCCAATGCTCAAACCACTCTTAATTGATATTAAGAATAGAGTGGATTTAGCATTTGTCAGACCTGGACAGTCTTGCACACATGCTTCCTCTCGCATGCAACTGTCCAAGACTGCAGGTATGGGTTTTTGGGACAGGTTGTTTTTCTGTTATTGGACACTTTTAAAATAAAATACTAAAATATTCAATGCACACTTAAGAATTTGACAAGGTAAGAGCAGGTTCTGTCAATCTGATGTTGTACTACATGGCCTTCCTGTGACTCTTGGGTTTTTTTTTACTGGAGAGGATGGGGTTTTGCATCAGCCACAGAAAAGGAACCCAATGATATCAAATCAAAAGAGTATGGCTAGACTTAATCCTTCAGGGGGAGTAGTTTGGTTTTCATTAATACGGTCAACATTGAAGTAGGTTACATTCTTTTGATTTCAACCCACGTGCTAGAGACGATGGAAACCAATTAGAGTTTGCCTTAGTGTCCTTCATCTGCCATTACTTAATTTTCGTGACGCACATGCCGAGTTATTGTAACGTGTCATTAATCTGCTGGTGTGTTTTTGGTTTACACATTGGCTTTCTTAATTTTTTTCAAAATTGAATGCATCTGTTGATCATGGGGAAATGCCGGCACATGAGCGACTGAATTGATGTACAGTGTAGACACGTCCACTGTGTCCAACGAGAAGAGTTCCAGAGGGGGTCTCGAGCAACTGAAGCTTTGGGCTTAGACAGGAAATAATTAAATGTGAATGCAGCCACCACTTCCTGGTCTGTGTTCCGCACAGAAGGGGAAGAATGCAGAAGTGATTGATAACGGCGGTATACAGAGTGTGGTGCTGGCGTCATTGCGTTGGCCCAACACTGGAGCTTATTTATTTTCCTGCTCCACCGCAGACGCAACTAAACTGTGCCTGCATCCTACTCCCAAGAAGACCTGCTCCTGCAGTTTAAACGCTGCTATCATCACAACACACAAATCCCTAACAGAGACTGCTCCCGGTCGGATACGTGACCGAAGCACTAGCAGTGTCCAACAACATTAGACCATATGACACTCACGTGAAGTATTTGCACACGTGTGTCCTGTGGTTTGAACAATACCACTGCAGAACTTTTTTGCGCATTATCATTTAATTTTGAGTGGTATGTCTGTGTTTTTCCATAACATCCTTATATAGACCACTATACATTTCTGATAGCTGCTTGCACAGCAGCATCTGCCACAGAAGAGATGATCTCCAGGTGTGTATCTCTGCTGCTCGGTCGCAACCCTGACCCAAATGTCTGCAACAGGTAAGAGAAACTTTGCAGGTCAGTTCGGACAGTTTTATTGACATGTAGCAACCAGGATGCACTGTCATACAAACGTTTTTAGTTACTGATGGCCTTGTTACTTTATTTATCGCTTGAGTGTAAATGTCCAGTAACGGACAAACCAAAATAAAAATCATTCATATTGCTTTTATTAGCCTACCGGTATTATTCATTATGCATCTCCTGTTTGTGTGCATGATTTTCAAAATGAAAGAAATATGCATGAATTTAATGCAACGGTTCTCATCCAGTGGACTGGAGCCCACTAGAAGGCCTCAACAAACTTCCAAGAGGGACTCCAGGTGACTTAAAATGGTTGAAAATCAGCCAAACAACTAAAAATCAAGATATTGCTTATTTTAATTAGCCTTCAGGGTGCTTTCACACTGACAGTTTAGTTTGAAGCAGGAAATGGACTTGGGTTCGCATTTGTTCTGCAAGTAAAGTAACCTGCACATGTTTCATCCAATAACAATATCATTAGTTTCACTAGTTCACGCTTACATATAATTAGCTGAGGTATGGTATGCGTATTTGGCGTGCTGTCCGGGGAAGGGCTCCGAGCTCGGGAATTGCCCGAAGCTAGAGTACCCCCCCTTCCCCGTATATTGTAAAGTGAACTTGAAGTGAGGAGATGGGGTGGAGGAGGGATGCTGATAAACCGTCAATGGATAGAGGTAAGTCAGCGATATTTATACTGTGGGATTGATTACTTGATTGTGGTCCACCTGTGATGATTAGGCTAAGTATCTGACGCGCTCCTCCCGAATCTTCATAGATAATTACATTTCACTAGTTCACGCTTACATATAATTAGCTGAGGTATGGTATGCGTATTTGGCGTGCTGTCCGGGGAAGGGCTCCGAGCTCGGGAATTGCCCGAAGCTAGAGTACCCCCCAAAAAGGCAAATGTACAGGAGGACAGCCGCCAGTTTAAAGAATGCCCCCCAAAAAGCAGAGTACTGGCGGGGGCTGATTTGGTTTCTGAGAAGTTATCTCGTTGTCAGGCTGGAAGGGCCTACGTACTCCGGAGGGAGCGACTTGGGCGTTGAGAGAGTAGGCCCTACCAGCTGCAGCTAGTGAACTACGTGGTTGTTGGCGCCCGGTCGGTAGGGCTCGGGCCGATGCTCAACTGGAGTTTTTTGGCGTTGGATCGGTGAGCCCTGCCGGCCGATGAGGAGGAGCGGCGTGGTTGTGGTGCCCGACCGGGAGGACCCGAGTTGCCTCGACCGGAATAGGTCACGGTGTCGGCGTACGGGCCCTACTGGCTGATAGCCCCTGCTATTCAGTGGGTGAAGGGCCTAACGCTGACCGAGAGGGCCCATGAAGCCTCCGACAGGAGATTGAGACTCAGGATGACGGACGTCTGGGTCCTCTCGGTTAGGCAGATAAAAAGCTTTTGGGCCAGCCGACAAGGAGGACTCTGGCAACATCCGAAGGGAGATCCCGACTCACGGCATCGGCTGGATGAGATTCACTTGCGGCTGGCAAGCATAGGCCCGTCCGGGAGACTCTCGCCAGACATCTGAAGGGAGCGCACGCGACAGACGGGTAAGCCTCGGCGGACGGGGAGGGTTGGAAAGGAAAACCCGACTGGGAGGACTCTCGCAGCATCCGATGGGGCCTCAAACTCAGAACATCGAACGGGTAAGCCTCGCCAGACGGGGTTAAAAGATGTGAGAGTAGCTGAGGGTAGCTTTTTTTTTTTTTTTTTTTTTTTGCAGGATTTGGCGAGAGGACGAGACTCGTGGCGTCGGACGGTTAAGCCTCGCCTACCGTCAAATGGAAAGGTAAGTTGTGTGGCCGAGAGACTGTTGCCGACGTTCGAAGGGAGCACACACATCGAACGGGTAAGCCTCGCCGACCGTAGAAAAGGAAAAGGTAAGGTTGTCTAACCGGGAGGCTCTCGCCGGCGTCCGAAGGGAGCACGCGCATCGAACGGGTAAGCCTCTCCGGATGGCGGACAGAAAAGGTAACGATAGGTGGCCAGGAGGCTCTTGCCAGCGTCCGGCGGGGACAAACTGGGTGAGCCTCGCAGGCCGTAGGTTGGAAAAGGTAAGTTTGCGTGGTCGTTAGGCTGTCGTCGGCGTTTAAGGGAGTTTGCTACTCCTGGCAAGAGACGGTTTAGCCTTGGTGACCATAGGAAGGAAGGAGAGTTTATTGTGTGTTAGGTACTTGCAGCATTTAAGCAGCTTGCTTGTAGGTTAGTAACCTGAAACACACAGTAGGGTCGTGGTTGGCTGGCCAGGAGGCTGTCGCCGGCGTCCGATGGGAGCACTCACATCGGACGGGTAAGCCTCGCTGGCCAAGGGTGGAAAAGGTCAGGTTGTCTAGCCAGGAGGCTCGGACCGACGTCCGATAGGAGCTTAGCTCCAGGAATCGAACGGGTAAACCTCTCTGGCTGAAGGACGGAAAAGGTTGTCCGGCCGGGAGGCTCTTACCTTCGTCCGACAGGAGCTTAGCTCCCGGATAGAACGGTTAAGCCTCGCTGGCCAAAGGACGGAAAAGGTAAGGTTGTCTAGCCGGGAAGCTCTCACCTACGTTAGATGGGAGCCTTAACTCCATGCGTTGGGCGGGTAAACTTCTCCGTACGAAAGACAGAAATGGAAAAGCAGGTAGCCGGGGGCTTTCACCTACGTCCGAAGGGAGTGTGAGCTCCAGGCAACGAACGGGTAAGCCTTGTTGGCCGCAGAATGGAAAAGGTGAGGTTGTCTGGCCGGGAGGCTCTCGTCAGCATCCGATGGGAGCTCAAGCTCTTGGCATCGAAGAGAGAAGCCTTGCCGGCCATAGGATTGAAAAAAGGTAAGGTTATCTGGTCGGGAGGCTATGGCCAGCATCCGGTGTCTTTTTATTTATTATTTATTTATTTATTTATTTTCTATATTTATTTGTATTTTCATTTATTATATTTATTAAAATTTGCGACACCAGATGGGTAGTCTCTCCAGCCATCGGAGGGAAAATTGAGATTGTTTTATCTGCGAAGAGCCCGTTAGTGTTCGGCGAAAGCGTAACTTGCGGTATTGAATGGGTACATCTTGCCATCGAAGGGAAAATTTATTTGGGCTGCAATGTACTCATTGGTGTTCGATAGGTAAATGTCGCTTTTTTTTTTTTTTAATCGGGTAAGCGTCGCTGGTGGTTGGATGGAAAGTCCAAGATTGATTAAGTGGGAAAGCATCTGGCAGGATTTGAATATTTGCATTGTCAAACGAGTAAGCTTTGCTGATAGTTGAATGGAGAAGGCAAAGGTTGGTTCAACCGGGAGCCCTCTTGCAGCGCCTGGCAGGGAGTTTGATACTAAGGATGATTTATAATAGTTGAATGGAGAAGGCAAAGGTTGGTTCAACCGGGAGCCCTCTTGCAGCGCCTGGCAGGGAGTTCGATACTAAGGATGATTTATTTGTCTACGAGGGTAGACGCTGTGAGGCTTACTTGGATAATTGTTTAGCACATCCAATGAGCTGCTTCCGATAATGAGTCCGAAAAAATCTTGGTGCAGTCATAGTATCCGAAATTAAGCGTGCAAAAATAAATTAGGATTTCCTGTGCCAGTGTACCCCAAATGGGTGCCATGTATCGGCGATGTGGTCATTGTCAGCACGTGAGATCGATGGTACATATCGACGATGTAATCGTGCATGGGTGGAGTAAGAGAAAGATTCTTTATACTGTCTGAGCTTACTATTTACCATTTTGACCATGCAGGTGCACGAAAAGAGCCTATGGAATCGCCCATAATCAAAAAAAATATATATACTTTCGGAAGTACTGATACACTGGTATTAAGTATAAATACTATATTTAAATACTGCTAGTTCATGTAGTCGGCACTACGATCATCTCGCTTGTCCAATGATTTTTTTTTTTTTTTTTTTTTTTTTTTTTAAACCTACGGGCTCACATCGTCCTTTGAGGGCACGGGCGAGCGGGAAATGCAGTGCTGAGATGGGATAACGGAGCGGTTTGATTAATTAAGGTAGGCCGAATTAAGGTAGGCCGCCTAATGATTATTATAAAAAACGTTGGTTGGAGAATGGGCCTAATATCGTCTTGGCTATTGTCGATACATGATGCTATCACCGCAACCTCAGATGCATGGCATGCCTTTAGGCGGAGGTGATGTGTGGTATTTTTTTTTTATTATTTTTTATTTTTTTTATTTTTTTTTTATATATATATATATTTAAGTGTAGGAAAGGCTCCTGCGGGAGCAGACGCTGCAACAGCAGTGGGGAGAACGGGAAAGGCTCCTGCGGGAGCAGACACTGCTACGGCAGTGTGGAGGTACAGGAAAGGCTCCTGAGGGAGCAGACACTGCGCGGCAGTGAGGAGGTGTAGGAAGGCTCCTGCGGGAGCAGACACTGCACAGCAGGGAGAAGGTGTAGGAAGGCTCCTGCGGGAGCAGACACTGCACAGCAGTGAGGAGGTATAGGAAGGGCTCCTGCGGGAGCAGACACTGCTGCGGCAGTGGGGAGAACGGGAAAGGCTCCTGCGTGAGCAGACACTGCTGCGGCAGTGGGGAGATACGGGAAAGGCTCCTGCGGGAGCAGACACTGCTGCGGCAGTGGGGAGATACGGAAAAGGCTCCTGCGGGAGCAGACACTGCAGCGGCGGTGGGGAGATACAGGAAAGGCTCCTGCGGGAGCAGACACTCCAGCGGCGGTGGGGAGGTACAAGAAAGGCTCCTGCAGGAGCAGACACTGCTGCGGCAGTGGGGAGATACGGGAAAGGCTCCTGCGGGAGCAGACACTGCTGCGGCAGTGGGGAGATACGGAAAAGGCTCCTGCGGGAGCAGACACTGCAGCGGCAGTGGGGAGATACGGGAAAGGCTCCTACGGGAGCAGACACTGCAGCGG